>NW_007732339.1:0-60252 GCF_000696425.1 Galeopterus variegatus | reverse complement strand
AAAGTTTAAGAAGAAGGGGGAGGGGCTAACAAATCTTATATTAAGACACCTTACCTATTGGCACAGAGACCTTTCTCTTCTTGAAGTCTGGCCTAAACACAAAGCATCCCTATAAAAACAAAGAAAGAAAAAAAGCATAAAGTCAAAGTAGCCAAGGAGCAAATAAATCTGATTACCAAGTATTTTACAGGTAAGCAGTTTAAAAAACCTTTTAAAAAGGAGGGAAAACATTTATTTGAAGTTCTAAGAAATCATATTATTTCTTTCTGAATTACAGAAGAAAAATTCTTAAATAACAAGAAGACCATTCATTTCTTTCCCCTCCCTCCCATGGGATGCCCATCTTTGATTTTGTTCTCTGGGACCTGATCTAAGATGCAGACTAAGAAAATAAAAACTAATGAAATATAAGTCCAAAAAAGTTCCACTATCATAAAATGTAGAGGAGAAAGAACATTAAAACTGTACATTAAAATGAATATCAAGAAGGTTGAAAACAGTGACACTCTCCCATCCCAAAGAAATATTTATTTAATTAAACTCCAAGTATCTAGAACCTTGACAGGAGATAGATAATTTTGGCTATTTTTTCACCCTACATAGCTTTCTTCATCTGATAAACTCTTATTCATTTATCCATTAAAGTCTGACTCAAAATTCACCTCCTCTGGGAAACTTTTGCCTATTTTCTAGTCAGAAGTGCTCCTTCCCCTGAGACCTCACAGTACTTGAATATCTTTATTTTGCTTTGTTTTAAATCATTTTCATTGTGTATCACAGTTATTTACCAGTGTGTCTCCCCCAGTGGATTGTAAGCACCTTTGGAGCACAGGCTGTTTTTTATTTGTAATTATTTCCCTAATGTTTAGGATAGTGCTAACATACACATTAGGCAATCAGTATATGTAATGAATAAATGCTTGCCAAGTAATTTCCCTGATAATTTCCTGGCTAAATTTAGTTTCATATTATTATTTGAATAGTGGTACATAGCCCCCAAGTTACTGGTCCTAGTCTATTCTACCAATCCTCAAGCCATGCATCATGGATAGCTTCTTAAAGATTTCCATTTATATGGAAAAAGAATGAAAGAAACAAACCTAGGAAAAGTAGTCTCAGGAGAGTATTAAACACAAAAGTGGCCGTTCTTGATTACAGCTTCCAAATTAAGAATTGTACTTACATCTCCAACTAATGGAACTATGTGAAATACACATACATATGTAGAAAAATCAATCACTAAATTTAACTAGGAAATTACCAGGGAAATTACTTGGTGAGCATTTATTCATTCCATATACACTGGTTGCCTAATGTATATGTTAGCACTATCCTAAACATTGGGGAAATAATTATAAGTAAAATAGTCTGTGCTCTGAAGGTGCTGACAATCTACTTCGGGAGCCAGACTGGTAAATAACTATGATACACCATGACAAGCTTGTCATTGCCTTCTTTCCATATCCACCTGCAATTCAGTGAATGAAAAGGAGCACGATATGAAAAGTGCCCAGAACATATCCTAATATAAGGCAGTGGTAGTAAATGGGTAACCACTTCGAACAGCTGGTCAAGTGATAGTGTTTGAGATGGAGGAGGAAGTCTAGTAGGAGAGCCAACAACCAGAAAATATCATGAGGAAAGAGAAGTGAAAATGTTTAGTAGGTTAAACAAAAACAAAAACGAAAACTAGCAGTTCCTGAAATTCCTGAAATAGTCTTTGAAGGTTCATATTTATTTAAGGTACACTTCATAATCATCCCAATACAGACCAAAATCTTACACTGTCAAAAATCTTTCCTGAAAAAAATCTTACATTCTGCAAGATACACAAAAATAAGGGGTGCTTATGCAACAAATAGGTTTAGAAGATATACCACACAAAAACTATAGAACTTTCTAACCAGATCCAAACAGAAACAGTATCAATCTTAATAAAAATACTAGTACAGTTAAATCTATTCTGGCATTTGCACCTAGCATCACCGTCGGTCCTTTGTAACTTTAAACCCTACGGCTTGTACTTCCTCCTTGAGATGGAGTCTTGGAAAGCACTGCTCTCCATAGACCATTTTAATCAAAAGTGAAAATTAGAACCATGATATACAGCCTTTTTCATTAATCCACTGTTTTAACATAGGGAGAAATGTCTTTGCAGCTTCTTCATCTGCATTTTAAACTTCATCAGATAGCTTAACTTCAGGGGATTCCTGCTGCATTTATAATAGAACTAAAGATCTTAATTTACACGGTCCAGGGCAGTGCTGTCCAATAGAACTTTTTGTAATGATGGAAATATCATGTATCTGCACTATCGCTACACATGGCTACTAAGCATTTGAAAAGTAGCTAGTGCGACTGAGAAACTGAATTTTAAGTTTTACTTAATCTTACTTTATTTTAATTCAACTTTTAATAGCCACGTGTGGCTAGCACCTACCACATTGGATAGTACAGCTCCAGGGTTTATCTTCATACCAACTGCAATATGAGGAGATCTATGTGACCTCCTCCCACTCCACCCATCCACATTCATATATGCTTTACTTTTTCATTTTCATTTTCCATAATGCTCCCGCTCTTTTTCTACTCTGCAATTACACTTATTTTTCAGTTCCTTTAATATGCCATTTTTTTCCATCTTCTGGGCCAAAGAGCATGTTAGTCTCTTTCTCCTTTTCCCCCCAATCCTTTGCCTGACTTCTACTTATTTTTCAAGTCTCAGCCAAAATGTCACTTTCTCCAAAAAGCCTTCGGCGATCCCCGGCAATTTATATTATTAGGTTCTTCCCACATTTCTCTTATCTCACTTGGAACTTTTTTCCTTGCTAACACTTATCACAACTTGTGGTCATGAGTTTATCTGTGTTTAATGTCTTTCTTGAGTGCACAGACGGAGTATATTTTGCTTACCGCTGTATCTCCGTACCTAACGGAGTGGTTGGCGCACAAATACATATTCATGAGAGGGAAAAAGGAAGGGAGACTGGGGCATATCCTCAGAGCATCCCACCTTCACAGACCAGAACTTAAAAATCCTCCTAGCCACACCACAGGGCAGATCACGTCCTCGCTCTCCAAACAAAGTTGGCCTCAAGTGGACCTGGAGTAAAGACGCCTCGGCTCGGTCCGCGGCTCCCTGCCCTCGAGCTAAGGAACCGAGGCCTCCTAAACCTCCGATTCATACTTTCTTCAGAGAGGAATGAGGCAGTGTGGGAGCCCCAACGAGCAGGAGTAAAGACGCCTCGGCTCGGTCCGCGGCTCCCTGCCCTCGAGCTAAGGAACCGAGGCCTACTAAACCTCCGATTCATACTTTCTTCAGAGAGGAATGAGGCAGTGTGGGAGCCCCAACGAGCACCAGTCCCAACGTACCTTGGACACTGAGGAGGTGGCCATGGTCCCAGCGTCTGGGCTGAATCCAGCTGCACTCGGGATTTCCCGCGCGCCCTCGCGGCAGCAGGGCAGAGGTTAGCAACGGGCCACCAGGTTTCCTGATTGGCGGGCGTCTTCCTCCGGGGCGGGCTTCCGGCGCGCGGAGGCGGAGCGTGCGGAAGAGGGCGGGGCGAAGCCCGGGCCCTAAGGGTCCGAGAGAGCGTCCTAGAGCCCGACATGGCGTGTGGTTTCCGCAGATCCATCGCCTCTCAGGTATGGATACAGGAGCGGGCAGAAGGAGGGGCCCGGCGGAGCCATGGACCCCAAAAACCTTTCACCGCTGCTAACCAGTTCTCAGTTAGTGGGAAAGTGGGTTCCGCGAATCCTGTTTGTTTCTGCCACCTCCTTACCCCCTTCTCTGGAACTCCTGAGGCAAACCCTGTACAGGGTTGTGGATGTGGCCGAGAAAAGTTTCTCAGGGTGAAAAGTAAACCTTGAAAGGTACTTGTTTCCCTCACTCCTTCCCACGCCACAGCTTTGTATTCTTCACGCGGGTGGAAAGTCGTTAGGACATGATTAGACCCTGTGGAAACCGGTGTTCCTTACACTTAGTGAAGCTGGTGATGGATCGGAATTGCCATTCAAAAGGATCTAATTTAAAGGCTCATTATTTTTCTTGCAGTCACTTTGGCAGCCTATCGTAGACTTATTTTTGGTAACTCCCAAAGAAAAATACATGAGATACTTGAGACCCTGGTTTTCTTGGTTCGGAATCATAATTGAACAGCTCCGTAATGAAGAAGGGAATAAAAAACTGCACCACAAATCTGGAATTCATCAAAAAGAATTTTTAAAACTCATTGGCCACTTACAGAATTTTGCAAGGAAACTTTCTGCTACGGGCTTTACCAAACCCTTTTTGTTTTTATTAATGGACATATCAGTGGACATATTTTGCACAGTATATAATTTGGCTCATTTTTACAGTTCTAGACATTTGTGGGGAAATCCCCCTGCTCTTTATGCTTATAGGTGTACTGCCCTGTTCAGTGCCAGCTCCCCGGATATCACCAGCACAATCTTTTGATAAAACAAAGCTGAGTTTATTGCTTACTGGGGTAATGGAGAACACCTCTATAGAACTTTGGGAAGGCAAGGTCAGATTTTATTGAGAATTTGAAATATGGTTCAAGACTGGTCTTTCAGTGGCAAAGGGTTGGGGAGGAGGGGTTGGGGAAAGATGGCTTGATTAGGATTGGATACTGATCTTGATATAAAAGTTTAAGAATGGTGGAAAGAGCAAAGCAAGGAGTGCAGGGAGTCTGAAAGCATAAACTGTAGATGCTTTCTATCAGAAGTTTCTATAATGAACAATCAAGTTACTTGTTTGGGCAGGAGTCTCCTAGAATAATAAAGTTATGCTACTGGAGACAAAGAAATAATAAAGTCATGTTAATGTAGACAGTAAACTATGTGTGGAGTAGGTACTTTTGGACCTCAGTGTCCAAGCTGTGTGTGTATAGGGGACTGGGGGGTAGATGGTTTTCATTAGCCTTTAGGTTAAGATAGTGCCATGACCAGAAACATATTGTGTTTCATTTTGGAAATGCTTTATTCTTCCTTGTGAAGAAGGTTAGTTGGAGAAACAGGAACTAATATATTTTGAGTACATAATTGTGCTAGTTACTTTACATTCACATTGAAGCTCCATGGCAACCTTGTGATATAGAAGTATTAACCCTATTATACATTTGAGCAAATTGAGATCCAGAGAGGTTAAATAACATACCCAAGTCCACACAGTCAATAAATTCAAGAGTTGGTTTATGAACAGAGATCTAACTTCAAAATCGGCTGTTTCCTATACACTATGCTATTTACTTTGTAAAGGTAAGAAGCACAATCCGATCATTAAACAGAATCTAATGGATTTATATGGCAAAATAAATTAAACAAATATATATTTCTCTGAATATGCAGTTGTTGGGGATGATCTGAAACTTGAGGATAAATATGTGCAATACTTAGTACCTTTATGAATGAGTATAGTTTTGCTAGTTTAGGAATGAAGGAATGTATCACATGCAATGGCACATGCATTCAGCAAATTTAGGTTTATGAGTCTACAGTTTTCTAAGACCTGCCATCTGTCCCAAGGTTGAAGATCATGAATAGAACCAAAGGTTTCTGCCCCGAAATGGCTCCAGACTAGCTTGGGAAACAGATGTAAACAGGTAATTGCAGTGCAGTCTGTAACCACTATATTAGAAGCAATGTGCAAAGTGCTAAGGAAACTTGGAGGAGAAAGCTCCTAAGTATCAGGGAAGGCTTTGTGGAAAAGGTGATGTTGGGGCTCAGTCTTGAAGGGGGATGGGTGGGAGTGTGCCAAGTGAATAGGGTGAGAGCTTGGGATGGGTAGGGTATTCCAAGAAGAACATGTGCGTAAACAGGCATATATGGAAAGCATGATATGTTCACGGAACCACAATATTTGAGCATGACCGAAGTTTAGTGTATGCCTCTGATGCCTCACTTCAGCAAGCCCTGTTGATTCTATCTTCCAAATATATCTGGAATCCATTCCATCCACTCTTTTCCATCCCTGAGTTCTTTTATAATGGGCAGTAAGCATGTCTGCCCTCTTCTCTGGAGTGAGACACTGTTTCTGTCTTGCAAATCCATTTGCTATGCAGATATCCTTAAAAAGATAGTCCAGAACAAAGGCAATTTGTGCCTTGCTTACAAAACCCACAGAAACGTTGAGTCCAATAGAGATTTGTCTCTCTATCCTAAGCACAGTGGTATGCATTTCAGTGTACAATACTTGATATTATCCTATTTAGCCTTCTCAATCATCCTATGATTTGTATCATCTTTATTTATAGAGGACACTGAGATTCAGGTAGATGAAAGGAATTATCTGAGGTCTCAAAGCCAGAACTCTTTACATTTCTTTCCAATTTTAGTATATGTGCTGCCGAAGCGAGCACAGAACTCTTTACATTTCTGTAGAATAACAGTCATAGAATGTCCAGCACTATGTCTGGCTCAGAAACATAATAATAGATTGTAGATTTGTTTCCTTTCTCACTTCTTTTTCATTTAGGTTTTGACATTAAGTTTAGATTTAGCTGGCTCATTTTAATTTATTTTTGCTTTTAATATTGAAGTAATTTCAAACTTACAGAAAAGTTGTGATAACAGAAAAGTTGTGATAACAGTATGAAAAACTCCATACCACCTTTATCCTATTCACTAATTATTAACACTATGCCACATTTGTGTCATCATTCTCTCTACATCTATCTCTATGTATTTTTTTCCTCTATGATTTGAGATTAGGTTTCACACATCATGCTCCTTTGCCTTTTAATACATAATTATTTATATCCTAAGAACGAAGCTTATCTTACATATCCACAATAATTTATTACAGTTACATAACATTGATAAAATATTTTAACCTACAGTTTATATTCCAGTTTTGTTGATTTTTTTTCCAACATAGGATCATGAATTGCATTTAGTTGTTATGTAGCTAGTACATTTTAAGTAACCTTATGCTCTCCTAATTAACTTATATTTACATAACTTGTTAGAGGAGATACAGTGCTAACGTGAATAAGAAGACAGGCTTCCTTGACTCTGCTGATGAGTTTTATTCTCAGATTTCAGGTGTGGCCTCAAGAAGCAATTAAACTTGTTGACCAATTGTCATCTAGTCTTAAGGTGAAAATTTATGTTGGGAAGATACTCATCCACATGCAGGTGAACAACAGTGTGTGTGCTTTGCTCCTAACCTATTCTCACAAGCCCACCAGCATTCAGTTCTGCTTGAAACCACAAGTTATACAAGAGCCATGCTATATTTCTTTCATTATAAATAACTGGTAATAACTTGCCCTCTGAGTCCTTTGGGAAGTTCTTTTCTGAACTCTGAAATTTCAATCATTACCTTGTTTGCTTCTTGTATGCATCTTGGAGCTAATCCAGACCTGTTCCTGAAGAAAGTTTCTGCAAATATGGGAGGGCTTGTGCATTGGTTCTAGGTGGCAGACATGCAGAGCCTGACCTGGTGGTGTTAGAATGTCAAAAGTGAGGAATGACCAGGGGTAATTGACAGTTTAAGTAATTTAAGATCTGGAAGAGTGATTGGTAACCTTTTAAGAATTATAAGACTTATGGCCTTGTAGACTATTATATGGATAAAAATATAGAGCCATTTCATAAGAAGATGTCAGTTCTGGCACCTAGTCTGGTTGCTAAAGCATATAGATCTCTTTTTTCATTACCAAAACTGGGTTTTTATACAATTAGCACAGATTTTGATCTTGAAGCGGGCAAGGTTAGTGCCTAACTGAATTTAATACCTGTCTAGAACCAGACTGATGGGATATTTTTTGGCTTTGTATTCAGTATCTGGGTATTAGGCGTAAGAATCATGTTTGCCTGTGTGCCAGGCACATGGATGGTTGAGAACTGCCCACAAGCTTATTGATTAATGTGCTTTCACACTGGATGCTTTCAGATCCAAAGATCCTGTTACATTCATATTAGAATCTCTTGTTTGAGGTTCCCAAACCAGATCTGGCAGCTGTGGATTTTCTTTTTGTTGTTGTTGTTGTGGCTGGCCTCTATGGGGCTCTGAAACTTTGACCTTGGTGGATTTTCATTTTTGATACTCTCTTAAGAAGCTATTTCTGCTTTCAAACTCAGATGTGCTCCTGATTCAATTTTGTTAGTTTATTTCTCAAGGACCTAATATTTTGTTTGAATTCAATGAAAGGAGAAACCTAAGTGCAATTCAAAGAATTATTGATATGTTTCCTAAATGAGTTCTCTCCAGATTAGAAAAGTGATTGTGAAAAGCATTATTACAATTTGGAGTGTTTTTTTAAAAAAATCTTGATGTTTTAGATTTAGACAGTCTCAACCCCTGCCATGAGAGATAAGGACATTAGTACTCTCAAAGCATTATTACAATTTGGAGTGTTTTTTTAAAAAAATCTTGATGTTTTAGATTTAGACAGTATCAACCCCTGCCATGAGAGATAAGGACATTAGTACTCTCAATTGGTCTAACTTTCTTCTACCTTTACCAATTTGTGTAGGATAACTTTTACTCAAAGTTTATAGTCTGTTTTTATTTCTCTGTTAAAATTTTTTTTTTTTTTGTCCTTTTTGTGACCGGTAAGGGGATCGCAACCCTTGGCTTGGTGTCGCCCACACCGCGCTCAGCCAGTGAGCACACCGGCCATCCCTATATAGGATCCCTATATAGGATCTGAACCCGCGGCGGGAGCGCTGCTTTGCTCCCAGCGGCCGCACTCTCCCGAGTGCGCCACGGGGTCAGCCCATCTCTGTTAAAATTTTAAGCTTTCGTGTTATAGTCCTTTATTATTTCATTTTCATTGAGTAACTTCTAGCATATTTTATTTTGTAAAACTTTTTCCTTTCATCAGTATGAGGCCTCAAGCAGTCAGTTTCAATAGACCCTTCTTGCCACCTGTGCTAATCCTAGATGAAGCACAATGCAAGGAGAAACAGGTTTAGCTAAGGGGGAAAAAAAGAAAAAACCCTGTAGCTAAGGAAACCCACAGACCACATTCCCATCTGAAAAAGCTCTAAATCCAGTCTCAGGGATGAGTCATACCAGTGTGCAGTCAAGTGTAGGACTGCTGGTGGAGTGATTAAGAACATTGAACATGGGAAACTTAGGTTTAAATCCAGCTTCTCCTCTGATGGATTTGTAAATTCTCTGTACCTCATCTGTAAAATTTGATTTACCAATTATTTAGCTACCTTACGGGCTTGTCATCAGAATTCAATGAGTTAATATACTGGAGTGGTTAGAATTGTGTTTGATGTTATGTATGCCTCCGATAAATATTAGCCATTTTTATGTTATATTAGAATGACTGAGGGTGGGGTATTTTGAGTCTTCCTCCTTTCCCCTCACCTCCCCAGAAACTTTCTGGTGTGGGGAACCTAACCATCATCCATTACCCCAGGTGAATGCTTTAACCCCACTGGAAGTTAGAGAAACAGAAAGCTACATATCTAAGCCCTGCTTAATTTTCAATAGAAATTCCTTAAAAGTACTTTTATAAAGTTGTGGTTTGGTAAAGAAAAAAAAAATCTCATTTTTGGAAAAATAATGCCTGCCTATTGTAAAGAATTAAGCAACAGAAAAAGATGCAAAGAATTAAAAGAAACTCCCAATAAATAATCATATGTTAATATTGATTGACTTTTATTTTTAGATATATTCCTATGTAGATATAGAAGCGGAAAAAAAGGAAGGAAGATAGGAAGGAAGGCTTGATAGATATGCTTTTTATAAAAACAGGGCTGTGATGTAATGAGTTTTTATTTTTAGGGTTTTTTTAAGTTTTATGATGGAAAATGTTTAACATACTAAAAGTAGAATACTGCTATTCCTCGTGTACCCATTACTGAAATGCTGTTTTAAATAAAAAGTACTAAACATAGTTTTGTTTGAATTCAATGAAAGGAGAAACCTAAGTGCAATTCAAAGAATTATTGATATGTTTCCTAAATGAGTTCTCTCCAGATTAGAAAAGGGATTGTGAAAAGCATTATTACAATTTGGAGTGTTTTTAAAAAAATCTTGATGTTTTAGATTTAGACAGTATCAACCCCTGCCATGAGAGATAAGGACATTAGCACTCTCACAATTGGTGTGTAGGATAACTTTTACTCAAAGTTTATAGTCTGTTAATCATATCTGCCTACTGTGTCTTTTATTCATCTTATATTGCATTAGATAAGATGCTTACCACCTGTCACTTTCCTGATGTATGGCTTAATTGACTAGATTTATTTATAAGTAGATTTTTCAAGAAAGGCTCATGTATGGTACTTTGTTTTTTTCAACTTTACTTTTTTTTTTTTTTGTCTTTTTCCGTGTCCGGCAACGGATCGCAACCCTCAGTGTCGCCCCCGTACCGGACCAGGACCGGCAACGGGATCGCAACCCTCGGTGTTGCTCAGTAGACTCATGTATGGTACTTTGTTTTTTTCAACTTTACTTTTTTTTTTTTTGTCTTTTTCCGTGTCCGGCAACGGATCGCAACCCTCAGTGTCGCCCCCGTACCGGACCAGGACCGGCAACGGGATCGCAACCCTCGGTGTTGCTCCCGTGCCTCGCTCAGCCAGTGAGCGGGAACCGGTCTGTATGTGGGATCCGAACCCTCGGGCGGGAGCGCCGCCGCACTTCCCAAGCGGCGCACTATCCAGTGCACCACCGGGCCGGCCCTCAACTTTACTTTTTAAAAAAAAAAAAAAGAAATCATGACTTCTCAGCTAAAATAGTCCTAGAAGTATAAAAAGGAGGCTTAATGTTAGAAAATAAGCATGTTTAGAAATAATACAAAAGTGGATTTAGAAATAATGTCAAAAATCTTTACTTTAGAACTCACCGGATTGTTCCGATTTTGAATTTTTCTCCTGATGCCATAGATACAAATGTACAGAACAATCCTAATGTTATTATAAAATTTTCCAATTTTCATGTTGTCAAGTAATTCAGATTAAAAAACAACTGAGCAGATGAAATAAACACACCAATTTGCATTCCGCTGAATGAATCTAGTCCTATATAATATGATTATTAAATTATTTGCTTTAAGCAGAACATGATCTTTGTGACTGGGTAACATGGCTACAAAGTACAGAACATTTATTCCCCATGGAATTTTCTTGATTGGCTGCTTTGTTTTTGAAATTTACTAACTTAACCAGGAGGTATCTCAGTGTTGAATTTTCTATATTTTCCTGACATGATCATTTACTTTGGTCTGTGGATTTAGTTTGTTTCTTTTTTTAATGAAATATTTAATCATAGAGAAGAATATAGTTAACATCTATGTACCCATCACCCAGCTTGAAGAATAAAATATTACAAATACTATAGAAGTCCCCTGGGTACCCATCCTTGGTTGCAAACTCTTTCCTCACATAAGAGGTAATGTCAATCTTGAAATCTGTGTTTATCAGACCTGTGCATGTCACTCACTACCAATGAATGTATCCCTAAATATGTAGTATTATTTTGCAAGTTATTAAATTTTATATAAATGATATCAAACTATAGTTATTTTTATGCAGCTTGGGTTTTTTGATTTGCTTGGCTCAATTCTGAAAAAAGATTTATCCGTAATTATGCATAGAGGTCTAGTTCTTTGATTTTACTGCGGAATAGTGGGCCATTGCAGTAATGTACCACCATTTAGATTTGGTTCTTTATTTCAGGGAGGTTCTCCCCTTTTTGGAATACAATGCCCTATCTCCCATTACTTTGGTGATGCCTCTGATTCCAGCTGCCACTGGTGTGGCTAGTTCCACGTGTGCTTCCATTCGCTTATTGCTAACAGCATCTCATCCTGTCTGAAGCTTGCTGGTCCCAGCACATACTTAGCTCCCATGTGGTGAAATTACTTTGGATAGAGAATTCTGATAGACATTGTCTATGCTTCTTAAGAGTTGCATGGAAATTGAGCTCCATTACCTATAGCAATTACCTTGATGGCACAATCTTACATTAACTTTTTCCTCCTTCCCTCTCACTTAATCACTTCTGCTGGTGGGAATCATCTCCCAAATAAACTGCCTGCACACAAGTCATTTTCTCAGGCCCTGCTTTTGGGAGAACCAAGATATATATCTATGAATACTTTTTATTTTGTTGGAGAGGGGAGGGTTGTTGATTTATCTCTATAGCCTCTGATAGGTTACACCAAATTAGGAGACCTGCCAAATAAGGCTCCTCCATAGTGCTGCAGAATCTTATATATCTTTTCTTGGTTTTCACTTTTAAAGTTTGTGGCTTTGGGCTTTGTCTCTCTATCCTTAAGTATTTGCTGCTGGAGAACTAATCTACCTATCTTCCTTTCTGTCTGCTTGCTTGTTTGCCAGTCTTTATTTTTTTTGTATGTTAGGGACATCAGTTTTCCTAAGGTTAGCTATTATTATGACTATTCTCCTTTGTGTTTCTTATTAGTTTTATAATAAAAAAGTTTGAGCATCAATTTATTTCATTTTAAGACTCCCTTTTTAATCTCACTTTTTTTTTTAATCTTGTCTTTTAGTTCTTATTTACTGTACAAGTATTCACATTCTCAGAATGTTTCAAAACCTGAAGCATTTGTGAAGAATGTCTTTTGTATTCATTGGGTTATATTTTTCTTATGGACAGAGTTCTTTGATATCTTGTATGCCATTTTCTTTACATTCTGTCTTTCTTTCAGTCTGTCCCTCCTTTCTTCCTCTCTCTTTTTCTTTGAGCCTTTCAGTTTATTTACCTATTTGCGATGCCTATTCTTGACAGCCCTGCCCAGACTTCCTATTTGTTCATACATTGTTTGGATGACTTCACTCCCTGTGTCAGATTTGTTCTGGCTCATCTCAGTTTTGTGGTTGCAAAAATACAAACTCTATGGCCTCTCGCTCCTCTTTTGTCTCTCTCTCAAATAGGCTGTAGTGACCTGTACATATTATTCCTGAATTCTGAGTTGGCATATTAAATTTTTGCTAACTAGCCCTGATATTTTTCTATCTTCCTATAAAAGTTCCTCTTCTGATTCTAACTGCTCACACAACACCATATCAGTGTTTACTCCCTGTAATTGGGGAACGTATTGCATTTCCATTGGGAAGGTCCTTAGTGTGCTACTCTTGAATTTTTACTTCTGCTGGGAAGTGCTGCAATCCATTTTCTGTTTTATTCATTCTCTTCCATAGCTGTGCAGCATTTCAAGAGAAAAAATAATGGAATTCTTTCAATTTGTTTCTCTCCAGTTTGGGGGTATTAACATGAAGACCAAGTTAAGAACCTTGCGAAACAGGGCTGCTTCATTCTGCTTCAGAATCTGTTGTCTTTCCTTGGCCTTCAATTTGATGTTTATGACTTTGAACTGTGCCTATCCTATGTATTTGCTACTGGAGAACCAACCTACCTATGTTACTTTCTTTCCTTCCTTTCTTCTCTTTTTAATTTGATACTGCATGGCAGTCAGGAGATGGGAGATTATGTGAAGAAGCCTTTGTTCCACTACTTCATTCCAGAAATCTTTCACTTTGGGTCGCTGTGATTTTTGTTATTGTTTTTCTTTAATTGTGGGAAAATACACTTTATGTAAAGTTTCCCATCTTAACCATTTTTACAGTTCAGTGGCATTAAGTTAAATTGACATTATTGTGCACCCATCACCACCATCCATCTCCAGAACTCTTCATCTTGCAAAACTGAAGCTTTCTATCCATTAAATAACACTACCCATCCCCCCTTCTCTTTTGTTTTTGAGTTTATATCATATTAAGAATGTTTCTGTGAATTTTATGAAACTAACATTGAAGATGTTTTCTATTTTGGTATTCATATTTTCATATGAGTAAGATAACCTGGTGTTAGAGTTACTTTTATCCATGTCCTCACGAGTAAGATAACCTGGTTTGTTTCCTAAAACAAAATTTTAGGAAATTTTGTCTCTGACTTGTTAGATCTATTACTAGGTAAAGCATGCTGTGTACTTTCGCTTTGTGCCTTGGTTGCCAAGAAGCATAATAACTATCTTTAGCTTAGGTTTTCTGGTATAATTTTATACCTGCATTTTATTTTTATGTGTTTAAGTCTCTCAGAGCCTTTTTGGATCAAATGAAATATAGTAAATGAATGAAGTGTTTTTAAGTAGTTTTTAGTTTACATCAGAAAAAATTTTTTGTGTCATTCATTTGAATGTAAGCATCTTATTGCTACCTAAGTTCACAATTTGTCAGCTGAAATGCTTTAAGATTGGCCTACATCACTGAGTTTTATTTCAGCAGGATTAAGTTGGGTTTAAGATAGGCAGAAAATCTTAGTGGTCATGGTTAGGTTTGGGAGACCTTATGTCCAAAATTAACTAAAATCTTTTAAAGAGGGAAGGAAATAATATTTATTACATGCTTATTATGTAATATATTTTTCTTACTTAAACCTCAATGGAGCCCTAGTTTATTATTTAATAGGCTTATTATCCCCATATTTCAGATATGAAAACCTGAGTTCATTCATGTACAATGACTTTCTGAAGGTCTCATAGCTAGTAAAAGTGGAACTAGAATTTGGATCCTTTTTTTCTCTAAAAGAGGTTATAATAGAACCTTTAATAATATTGTATTTTTATTGGTAGAAACATTTCATAGTATAAACATAAACTGTTATAGCCTTTATTCTATAAATGCTTTGGAAATATTTATCCACTCTGGGAATATATCCTAAGGAAATAATCATTTTGTAGAGGATAAAGTAATTCACTTCCTAAAACCTAAAAATTAAAAAAGAAAGATTGTACCCTGAGATTTAAATTTTAAAAAGTCAACATATACTAGGCCAATACAGAAATGTACAAAGCATCTTAAAGATAAATGATAGCTCCAGGTCTGCAGTTTTGGGGCATTTTTAATGTTTATGGAATTCCACAAGTGACTTCTTTACTTTTCCTGTTTTCCCCGTTACTTCCTTTCCCTTCTTCTAGCTCTACAGCCATGGCTTGTGCGTGGATTAAGGAGGTGGGGAAGAAAAATGAAGACATTTTAAAATTTATTATGGCTGTGCTGCTATTTTACTATTTTGTTTTATGCATTTCTCATTGAAGGGAGATATATATATATATACACACACACACACACACACACACATACATGCCGTATATATATGGCGTAGGGATTGAGTGTAGGTCCTGGTTTTAGATAGCCTGTGTTTACATCCCAGTTTTTCCGCTTAGGCAAGTTACATAATTCTTTGTTCATCAGTTTCATCATTCATGGAACAAAGGCTATAATAGTACGATAGTCACGGGATTGCTGCAAGAAAAAATTGAAGCATATCAGACATACTTGTCATCTAAGAATCGTTAAATACATTGGGAATGTCTCTTCCGACAAACATTGAGTTTCTGATAATGGCAGTAGTTCACAACTTTGGCTATGTATTACAGTCACACAAGGAGCTCTACAAAAATATAAATGCCCCCATCCCTACTATTCTAATGGGTAAACCTTCAGTAGGGCCCAGGGATCAGATTTTCCCCATTATTTACTTGTTTGCTTATATATTTACTGAGTGCCTTAAGACTTTTGTCTGTTTTGTTCACTGCTGTATTCCCAACACCTAGAACAGTGTTTCGCACATAGTAGGCACTCAATAAATACTTTTTGGAAAAATATTTCAAAATGTTTTATTTATGAAAAAATAAATGAATTATCTTTGGCTGCTCAGTGGATCATTCCCTCTTTTTTATACAAAATTTTTTTGAACTTATTTTTAAATTGACAAAAAATTCATCCTTTTCTTTTTGGCGGCTGGCCAATACAGGGATCTGAACCCGTGATCTTGGATGTAACAGCTGTGCTCTAACCAGCCGAGCTAACTAGCCAGCCCCCAAAATTCATCCTTTTTGATGAACAGTTCTATTTTCTACTTTTTGGTCAAACCATGTTCTCGCTCTCAGTCCCTGGCAACCACACATCAATTATTTATTCTTACAGTTATGGGCTTTCCGGAAAGTCAAATGAATTCAGTCATACACTGTACGCCCCTTTGAATCTGACTTCTTTCACTTAACACAATGCTTTTAAGGCATGTTCATGTTTTTCAGTGCGTCAGTATTTTATTCTTTTCATTGCTAAGTAGAATTCCATTGAATCTAAAACAAGTGTATCTACTATTTTGACCAATTTTGCTTTTTGCTTTTTAGCTTTCCAAAGTGTTGGAACTTCCACCTGAAAACTTGATCAAGTCAATATCTGCAGTTCCAATTTCCAAAAAAGAGTTAAGTATAATATATGTAACAATCTAAAATGTTGCTGACTTTTATATACCAAAAAAATTGTTACTCTTCAATTTACAGTAGTCTTTGAAATTAAGCATATGATATGATTCATTATATTCAACCTTTTATTCCCGTTGAATAATATTCCCATTAAATAATTTAATTAAAATCTGTATTTTAGATACTCTGTTGTGGAAGATTATATTATTATTGTTATGTTAATTATTTTTTTATGCTAGTAACTTATTATGGGAAAGTCTGTGGGAATGAGGTTCAAATGTAATTCTGTAACAATTCTTTAGGTTTTTGAAGACATGTTAAAGACTGTACAACCATCTGATGGTAGAGTACTGTTGTACCATATTTATCTGCTAGTTTTTGTGTTGTTTTTGTTTTTCTCCTTTCCATTTGAGGACTATCAGTATAGAGAACTGTTGGTTAGAACTACATACAACTGATAGTTGCTTCCTTGGATGCCGGGAGATATCACTTTCTTTGTGTTTGGTCAACCTAATCAATACTTGTTTACCATTTGGGTAGAAAACTTCAATACTTGGATAAAATACCCTCTCAGTCAATTAATAATAAGAAATTAGCTACATAGCAGGCATTTAAGCCCTAAACTTTGGAAAGATGTAAAGATATAATTATCGGTCCCATCATGTCTTTGTGCTTTGTCACAGGACTTTAAGATAGAGTAGGATGAATATTCTTGTTCTCAGAATAGGACAAAGAAAGAAGTTGAAAAGGAAGAGAAAGGCTACATTTGGTCTTGTAGTGAAACACAGCATCTATAAGATGGCCTGCTGCAAGTTCCTTTACACTGAGTTTCAAGAACAGAGGCAACCTCTAAGGGCACCTTGTAATTATATGTAATTGGTAAATTTTTCCGAACTTATTACTTATTTCATATAATCTGTAAATGACATTCTACATAATACAGAGAATGTCTCAGTTTTTATTTTGTTTCAAAGGCCTCTAATAATAAGCTGAACTATCTTGGCCCATCTTTTGAGAAGAATTTCCTTTATTTGCCTCCACTTTAACAATTTGAAATACTAAGACTTTTGGTTTATAAAATACAAATATTGGGGAGGACCTCAAAAATTTTCTGGGCTACAAGTCTAAAATTTTGCATATTGTTTACTTAAAACAAAGGAAACCTCTATCATTTTGCCATAATAAGCTCAGGTATCCTCTATAGTACTAAAACCAAGCCTAAATATTCTATATTTCTAACTTTATTCTAGAATGCTATTAATTGCCAGGAGAATTAAGAAATATTATTTTTGTTAATGTGGCTTATCTAATGTGAATCAGTTTGCTCACTTCGACTAATTTTCTCAATTGTATTTTCAACTACGGTGGAATTCCTATATAATATTGATTGTAAGAGACAGAATTAACAACTTTATTATAGACCAGTAGCTCTCAAGTTTATGGACCTCTCACTAACCAACACTGTAACAGCCCCTCAGCAGTAGTGGGAAATAGCTATTGCTTTTTAAACTTATTTTTTTAATTATAAAAAATATGAAAGTGGATGGACAAGTTTAATGAACCATGTGTGCCCATCACTTACCATTGTTTTGTTTCACTTATACCCCTACCCACTCTCCTCCTCCACGTTAGATTATTTTGATATCTACTGCATTTGATAGCCTAGGTGTTACATCTTTTCAAAGGGGTTTTTTCAAATTAATTTATTTTTGTATCACAAAAACAAAATAGATAATCTCTTTAAGGAAATTCAGAAGAATAAGAAAGAAGTTCCCAATAGTCTTAACTACAGTAAGACAAAATGTTAGCAAGTTGGTGTATTTTTTTTTCTCTTTGAGTAAGTTTTTCAAAAACATAGCTATGAAACTACATACAAAAATGTAAAATTTTTGAACTCTTGTCTCGACATTATTCTTTTTTTGTAAATATCACTTTTTAACAGTGTAACAATCTAACATTCCTCTGTTGATGGGCATTTAGATTATTTTCAGTTCTGACTTTATACATAATTCACATGCAAGAATCACCTTTTTAAATAGACAAAGCAAAAGCGTGTAACAATCTAACATTCCTCTGTTGATGGGCATTTAGATTATTTTCAGTTCTGACTTTATGCATAATTCACATGCAAGAATCACCTTTTTAAATAGACAAAGCAAAAGCTTTTTTGTGGGTATGTAATTAAAAACAATGTAACAGTCTGTATTTATTTGTTTATTTATTGTGGTTGGGAATCTGAACCCATAACCTTAGTGTTATAAGGCTGTGCTCTAACCAACTTGAGTTAACTGGCCAGCCTAAACGATGTAACAATTTAACCCTCTGTTAATGGACATTTAGATTCTTTTCAGTTCTGATTCTGTACATAATTTATTTGCAAGAATCACCTATTTAGATAAAGCAAAAGTTCCTTGTGGGTGTGTAATTAAAAGCTCCCAAAAGGGAAAACCAGGAAATAGGTTAAGTCTGGTTGATCTCTCTCACCTCCCTGAAGCATTGCCTTCTCTCTTGGGCCTTTCTTACTGGCCAAGAACCCTTCACATAATTTCAGAATTCATGTTTTAAATATTCTTAGTTTAATAAGTTGGCATTGATCATTGTTAGTAGACTAAAGGGTGATTTATTTTCTTTGTTCTTCTGCCACTGAACTAATTGGAAATATTTCTGATTCCATTGAGATAATATAATTTTTAAAATTGAATTATATTAGCATATTATTCATTTCTAGAATAAAATTATAAATCCTACTATTTATAACTTTAAAAAAACTATCTACAGAAAATCACGTGACTTTTTTATGTTTCCTGGATGTTTGAGAGCCGTGCTATAGGTTTGTGGTCGTAGTAAACGTTTTATAAATTATCCTAGCTATGTATCAAAAAATCATAATTAAATCTGTGTTATATTCGAATTTGTATCATTTCAATTAATATTGTTATTAGGGCTGTTATTACTTACTTTTAATTTTACTTTATTTTCTTTGATTTTTAAAAATCTTTGTTTGTTGCTCCTGTCCTGTTTTGTGTTATTCCCATTTTATTAAACTAATTTCTTCAGCTTCCCAAGTATTTATTGGCACAAATACTTGACTGAACTATTAGAGTCCTTTGGTAAGAATAAATACATTCAAACCTTATATGAGTGTCCATAATTAAAGTTAATTTTTAGAAAATTGAATTGTCATGTACTCATTAGAGAATAGTCTTAGAAAAGAAACAGTAGTTTGCCAACCAAGTTCATATAGGATGTAGTACAGAAAAAATATTCCCCAGGGGTCATACTGGTACTATTTAACAGTTTTTTTTTTAATTTAACATCAGAACAAGGATTAATATTTATAATCGGAACTTGATTTCTTGACAACACTGAAGTAGGTACCATTATCATCACCATTTTACTGAGGTACAAGAGGTTAAGCAATATGCCCCAAATCACACAGACACTGACTGGTAGATGAACTTGGGTCTGCCATTAAAGCTCACATGTCTGTAGGTAAGTTTAGGTTATAAGTGTAATCCATGCTAGGCTGCTGGATGATGGATTGAGGCTTAGAAAAATTCTTAATGGTCATTATAGAGTAGGTTTTTTAATATGTTAACCAGAAGTCACAGGAATTTTTAGGCTTTTTCCTGAATTTCATGAGTTATCACTCATGGAGGTCACTTGAACCCCTCCAAAATATGTCCTTTTATGCCAATGACAAACGGACTAGACAGACAGTGGTTCAACTCACTTACTCTGCCTATAGACTCATTCTCTAGTTCCTTATTAAATATCAGAAGATGTTAGTGTGGGCAGTTATATAGATATTTGTATGTTGATTAAATTTTTTTTACACCTTGAACTATTTCAAACCTACAGAAAATTCATAGAGAATAATGTAATCAATGCTCTCATGTGGTCACTTTCTAAATTATCAAGTCCTAACTTTTTTCCAAATTTACTTCAAGTCTTTTTTACGGGGGAGGGAGACTCTTGATTTTTGTTTTTAGAAATAAAACATTACAGATATTGTTGAAGTCACTGATATATTCCATACTCTTTGATTACATTCTTTCCCCTTCTTTCTTAGAGATAACTGCTCTCCTGAAGCAAAGGTTATTTTCACTAATTGGTTGCTTTGTGTTTGTTTCTTTGTTTTTGCATTGTTTCATCACCAACCCAATGAAGAGAACAAATGGCAGTGTCTGTTTCTTTAATAAACTACTGAATGTTTAGAATAATATTTTTCTTTTTCCCATGTTGAAACTCAAATTACAACATTTTGAAAATATTTTTGCTTTGGTCATTTGGAGGTCAGTGGAGGGGCTTGAATTAGAAGCAAGCATCTGGAGTAATAGAGGAAGCACTGTAGAAGAGGTCAAAATACTTGGGATTTTTTTCTCAGTCTGCTTATTAGTCGCAGTAGGATTTTAGGAGAGAGATTTACCTTGCCCAGCATCAGCTTTCACGTCTAAAAAATAAGGTGGCTGCTCTACCTATTTCACAAAGATATTCATAAAGCTACAATTAGGTGATAGAAGAGGAAGAATTTTGTAAGATAATAAAAGATAAAAATTCTAAATAAATACAAAGTGATCTCTAATTTCCTTCCTTTTAATTTTGAAAGCATAGCACCTTCTGATAAAACTGTGTCTTTGTTGGGAACCTATAGTGATTAGTCTTTGTTACATTAGTTTTTGTTATACTATTTTTAAGTTAACAATAGCTCTTTCCCATTTCAATGTCTATTTTTAGAGAAGTAGCTGATTTTCAGCTTTCTGTGGATTCTTTATTGGAAAACAACAATGACCATTCACGACCAGATATTCAAGTTCAAGCCGAGAGATTGGCAGAGAAGGTAATTTAGCACTATTATTTTTTTTTTGAAATTATAATAAGCTTATTATTTTGAAGAAAAAAATGCTCTGCAGGCAATCTCAGCCATAATAATCAATTTAATAGTGTTGCTTTGTTCAAGGCACCTTGGAAAACATAATTTAAATTCATTTTAATCATGTACTATAAGGTTACAGTGATTTTTCAAATTAGTTATAAAGCATTCCTCTTGAGCTGACATTGTTCAATTTTTTGATTAACTACTTACAAGAGCACTGAAGTGTTAATTAAATTTACAGATTGAAGCTGGATGGACTTTTGAATTTAGGAAAACAAGCTTGATAAATTAGAGCACTGGGATGCAATTTTTAAAATGGTTTTCTGAGAAGATGAATATTAAAATATGAGAGGAAATTATTAGATATAAATAGAATTATGATTACAGAGAACTGGTGGTTAGATGAGTTAATAAACTGCTTTTATTTCTGAGTTCTCTTATGGGTTTAGTATCTAAAAGAGGAATTGAAAGGATTGTAGAGAATGACCAAATCTAAGTTGTAAGTGTGATACACTCAGAAAAAGCAAATGTTAGACAAGGCTTTCATTTTTTGTTTTAATGGTGTTATTACATGTAACACAGATGAGATGACTGGAAACTCGAGGAATTGGAACAATGAAAGTCACTATCATGGGGCCGACCCCGTGGCGCACTCAGGAGAATGCGGCGCTGGGAGCGCAGCAGTGCTCCGGCCGCAGGTTCGGATCCTATATAGGGATGGCTGGTGTGCTTACTGGCTGAGTGCGGTGTGGGCGACACCAAGCCAAGGGTTGCGATCCCCTTACTGGTCATTAAAAAAAAAAAAAAAAAAGAAAAAAAAAAGAAAGTCACTATCATGGAAAAAGACTTTTAGTTAGAAAATGAGTATGATAAAGGAGCTTTGGTAGCTGAGTAAATATTTATTTAATCACAAAATCACCCAGATTTTTATCAGGAAGTACACCAGGAGTAGAATTATTTTCATTACAATATTTAGTTCCTTTCTTTCATTTCTTGTAAGTTCTCAAAAATAAAGACTAGTGACTTTTTAGTGACAGAAATTATCTCTTCAAATTCCATAGATATATTGGGTTTTGAACATCTAGCAGGTTAAAAAGTGAAGGCATGTGCGTAGAAGGCAAACTATTTAAATTATTTACATCTTATGAGTTGGTACAAGTGCTTTAGTTTAGGCCCTGACAGAATGTCATGTTCTGTGGCTCTCATGAAAGGTGATACAAAGTGCTCATTGCATGTCAGAGTAAGTAGAGTTGAGTGTAGAGTGATGCCCTTTCTTCCCTGACAGATGGAGAACTCAAGGTGAGGAAAAGGGAAAGAGGAAGAGACAGACTTTGAATACAGAATAGCATCCTAGTCAGGAAAAAGAAAACGTGTTTACCTAAATAGAACGATGGAACTGAAGAATTTGGCTAAGGCCTGGGTCTACATATAGTGACTGTAAGAGATGACCCTCCTGCTGTGTATGTAAGCCAATTTTATAGAATTAGAACTTCATATCTTATTACACCTATTTTAAAACATACCTATTTTATGTGATTTATTTTCTTTTCAGCTAAAATGTGATACAGTGGTGAGCGAAATCAGCACTAGTCAAGGGACTGTAAATTTTAAAATAAACAGAGAACTGTTAACAAAGGTAAGAATGGCTTATATGGATCCTGCCATTGTGCTTTCACTCTCAGCTTTAGCCACATTGGTCTTCCTTCAGTTCTTAATCTCATTGTGCCTCCTCTTGCCTCAAAACTTCTGCCTGAAGTGCCACCCCAAGTTGACATTACTTATCCTTCAGGTCTGGATGTTTCCTAGACAGTGCCATTATGACCCTTTCATTTGTAGTCCTGAATAACTCTCCTTTGAAGAACCTATCATACTTGCTTTTTTATAGTCCTTTTATTTGATTAATGTCTCTTGCCCTTTAAACTCTAATTTCCATTAAGCCTTATAGCATCTATTTTTCTCACTATTGGATCTCCAGTTCTTAGCACAGTGCCTAGCATGTAGTAGGTGTTAGATAACTGTTTGTTGAATGAATAAACAAACACTGTACTGCATGCAAGAAAGGTATAGCTTAATGTCACAGTAAAGGTATATCCTAGAGCAGTGAGAACCCATAGGCTGAAAAAGGAGTATTAAATGTGCCCGTGCTGTACATTATAATTTTGATGATAATTTTTGTTTGCTGAAAGCCTAATTTCTTCTACATTTGGCTTCATTATTTTCAGGCCTTAGACATTGGTCATTTGCATATCTAATGAATTTTTTAGATCACATCAAGGAAAAAAATTCAACCCTTCTTAGTACCTGCCTTGGGTTAAATGTCCCCCCAAAACTTAATCCCCACTGTAACTGTCAAGGGTGGGAAATCCTATTATGGTAGTTGAAAGGTAGGGTCTTGAAGAGATGATTAGATTGTAGGATCATGCTATAATGAATGGATTAATAATGGTGGTCAGGCTCATGGTTCTAAGAGTTTTAAAAGAAGAGCACATGAGAGGTTAGTGTCTCTCTGCTCTGCTATTTCTGCCATGGGAGACCCCTGGGTCACTGTCACCACCACTGAAGTCCTTACCAGATGTGTTCCCTGGATATTGGACTTCCCACCCTCTGAAACTGTAAGCAATAAATTTCATTTTCTTTATAGGTCACCCAGTTCCAGGTATTTTGTTATGAGCAACAGAAATGGACTAATACAGAAAATTGGTATCAGGAGTGGGGTGTTGCTTGTAATAAATAATTGAAAATGTGGAAACAGCTTTGGAACTGGGTGTTGAGGAGAGGTTGGAAGAATTTGAAGGAACAGGCTAGAAAAAGCCTAGATGCTGGTGAAAGTTTAGAAGACCAGAAAACCAGAGAAAGTTTGGAATGTTTCAGAGACTGGTTAGATGGTGGTGACCAGAATGCTGATAGAAATATGGACAGTAAAGGCCATTATGAGAACATCTCAGATGAAAATGAAAAGGGACTTATTGGAAACTGGGGCAAAGATCACCCTTGCTATGAACTGGCAAGGAAATTGGCTGCATTGTGTCCATGTTCTAGGACTTTGAGGAAGTTGGAAATTAAAAGTTGTGAAACAGTGTTTGGCAAAAGAAATTTCTAAGCAGCAAAACATTCAGCAAGCTGCAAAGCTACTTGTAATGCCTGAGTTGAGTTATGGCATCAAAGGCATAATTCCTGGGTCCCAACTATCCACCTGGCATCCAGGGTGATAGGGAGCCCGAGACAGAGGCTACAAAGATAATGCCTAAAGGATGTTTTGTTCTCTCCCAGCATGGACAGGAGGCAGAGCTGAAACGGGGAGTGATGAGACCATATTTGGTATTGTCTTGCAGCTGTTGGTCTATGCGCTGTGGACATATATATCCCCAGGCCACACTATGGCCACCTGTCTAGACCCCAGAACTTAGAGACTTAAAACCAAAGACAAGCTAACAACAAGGTGTGTGTAATGCTTGGGGGAAACCCAGCAGCCAGTTCTCTCACAGCTTTTAGTTCATAAACAAATTAAGCAAATATCAAACATATCAGAAAAGCAAAAATTTTATGACCTTAAAACATCAGACAGTATAAATTTGTTTTGCCCAATAGACAAAGCTAGACAAAAATCTAGATTAAATTCTGAAAACACTTTTATTTTACCAACAATTTAAAAAATTATTTTCTTTTTTTTTTTAAAGAAAACATAATTTTACTAATGTTAATTTTTACATTCTAGGATGATGTTGCAGAGCAGTTGGGAGGGAAGGGGAGAAGGGAAATGGGAAGGAAATGGGATGGAAGAGGGAGGAAGGAGGAGGAGTGGGATTGAGGCCTGTGGCACCCCCCTCATTCCCACAGAGGATTCCAGGGTGGCTTGATCATTGCTGGGCTGTGTGCAGATGTCAGGGGTTGTAGCAAAAGCCCTTGCCCCCTACCATCCCAGCTCAGGAACCTGAGGCCCTTCTTGCTGCAGCCTGGTGGTCATCGCTGGGCTGGTTGCACATGTCAGAGGGGTGTGGGCGAGGTCCTCAGCCCCCCATCACCCCAGCTGGGAGAGCCTGGGGTGCGTCCTGCAGCGGCTCGGTGGTCACTGCTGGCTGGCTGCTGGTGGGGGGGGGGGGGGGTTGAGGCCCTTGGCCCCCTCCCTTGGGATTCGTTGCAGGTGTCAGAGAGCATTGCTGAGGCCCCCCGGCCCTCCCCCCTTTCTGGCTTGGTAGCCCAGGGAACTTCTGGTCCTTCTAGGTGTTATAGGTGTTCTTTGGTGAAATGAGACCTTTGCCACTAAATATGAAACTTTTTCTCTGGTTGCAGGTACTTTGTTTTTTCTTTTGGTTCTGTGTGGGATTATTTGTTATTCCCACCACTTAAACTCTGTGCTGGAACTAATTTGTTGTCCTTTGCTTTCTTCTAAATGCGGGAACTTCCTGTTGCGACCAGTACTTGAGCTGTGTGGTTGAGCTAAATTGCTGCTATGCTGCTGATTCCCTGGGGAAAGCTTTTTGTGCAGCTCAGGTTTTAATGGTTGACTGTATAGGTACTTCTGGCTCTTGAGAAATCCAGTGCACCTGTTGTGTAGAAACTCTGGTAAGGGCCTGAGTCTTTTCATCAAACTGCACCCCATGCAATTCTATATTCCTGACTGTTCTCCTCTGAGTGGTCCTTCACTGATTGGGGTGCAGATTAGCTGTCCTTGCTGTGCCCCAGTAATTTCCTGGTGGGCCCGTCTCCCCCACTGCCCATGCTGCAAATACTTCCCATGGGATGGGCCATGTGCCAGTCCCTTGTGATGACTCACTGGTCTCTGAGGGGCTCCTTTTTTTCAGTTGTTATGGCTCCTTGCTCCTATGTGGGTCCATGGGAACCCTATTGGTGGTCTTGTTGGCCTGGGTGCCATCAAGGCCCTCTTCTCCCCTGCTGCCTCCAAGGAACTTCATCCAAAGGGCACAGCTGCAGTTTTTACCAGCTCCTTCTCCATGTACTCAGCAGCTCCAGCCTGGAAACGGCCAGGGCTCGAAATGGTCAGAGCGGTTTTTTCTTTCTCTCATTGTGGCTTCCCCTGCCTTCATGCACTGTGTAGGTCTCTCCTCCTCTTCCCTCTGAGCTCTAGCAGCCACAGCTTGGCTGTCATTGCTTTTTTATAGTTGTAAATTGGCTGATTTGTGAGAGAGTGACGCTGGGGACCGTCTATTCTGCCATCTTGACTGGAAGTCTCAAAAATTATTTTCATTTATTAAAGTCACATGAACTTGAAATTTATCCAGGCTTATCCACTCAAGCATCCATTATTTATAAACCAATTTGTTACCTTGTAGACAGTATACTAACATATGTATAGACAAACATGTGGACACAACATACAGCTTACATATGTATACATGCATACATAGAAAACATGGAAACAAGTAAATATACAATAAAAAACTCACTAATTTAAAAAGGACAATTAAGTTCAAATCTTATCTGTAAGCCCTCACCATGTTTTAGAGAAAGCAGGGTAGCACACTTACATCTCAAAGCACAGAGAAAGAATGCAAGCCTTTTCAAGGAGTTTGAGTGCGTCAGAGGAGACAGAGAAAGATTAAAAAATAAATGTCAAGACAAAATAAAATCATAAAAATTTACCATAGGATTTCAGGAGATACACAGATGAGCCTACAAGAAAATTCAGAAGTCTGTTCAAAATAACCAGTTGAATGTCAGAAAATCCTATTTTGTAGACCATCTAGTTAGGTTGTTTTTAATATAGTTTTTGTTCCTTCACTGGGTTACTGAGCTGAATGCTGAGCCAGTAGTGCCAAAGCCATGCAACTCTTGGGATTCCGAGAGGAAGGCAGACCCAAAAGGAGGTCAGTTGGTGCGCCATTGCTGTGTTTCTCATGAGGCCTCAGAGTCTTTGGTGAAAATGCCGAGAGAAGCACAGAGAGTGTATTAGTCCATTTCCATTGCTTATAACAAAATACCTGGAACTGGGTAGTTTGTAAGAAAATGTAATTTATTGTTTACTATTTCAGAGGCTGGGAAGTCCAAAGTCCAGGGAACAAACCTGGTGAGGGTCTTATTTGGTGGTGGCTTTATAGCAATGCAGAAAATGGCAAAGCAGAGAGAGAGACTAATCTCCTCATTCGCTCTCTTTTTAAAGCCACCAGAACCACTCCCATTATTCTGAGAATGGAGCAATCCATTCATGAGGGTGCAGTCCTCACAATCCAATCACCTCCCCAAAGCTCCAACTTTCAACTACCAAAATAGGATTTCCCACTCTCTTACCGCTTTCACAGTGAGGACCAAGCCTCTAACGCAATAAACTGGGTGTATGTGTGTGGGGGGGGGGAGGGAATAATTCAATCAATATAGAGGGAGTGCATAGTTAATAGAGGTTTAAGAAGAAAGAGCATTCAATCGACTAAATAGTTCCTATGGAGAGAAGCTAAAATCCACAGAAATAGGTGACTAAAAGGAAATATAGTCAAACAAAACCAAAGAGATGCAAAGGAACCATCTCAGGAAATAGAGCCAGTCAGTGTGCTGGCTGCAAATGAGCCCATTCATTGAGCTCAGAGTTAAGTTAAACAGAACAAAAAGTTCCTAACACATCATAAACTAAAATTTCAAATCAAAAGCAAATATGACAAACAATTTAAAATTTTGTGATGGGTCTAAAATTTGTTTCAAATACAGTCTGCTCAAATGCTGTTAGCTAGTTTTCTGGATATTAACATTTCATAGGAATTCACATCTCCAAGGGATAAGTTCAAACCAGGAATAGAACTTGGGCAGTGTTGGTGAAAGCACTAAATCCTAGCCATTAGATCACAGAGCCAAGAAAGTTTTTAAGGCTAGTTGTTAATCTTTTTATAGGTACCAATAAGACAGCTGTTTAAGACCGGAGCTTTCTAAAAAGGTGTCTTTTGAACGCAGCTAATTCAAAGGATCCATGATCTGGCCAGAGACAATTCTGGATCCTCACCAGTCGTGCACCCAATTTCAATAGGAACTCAGTCTGACAAAGACCAGGAGGTAGTTTTCAGGCTTAGAGAGGGCATAGAAGAAGTACCCCCATGACCCCCCAAAATTAACTCCTAAATATAGGCAAAGATAGCAAAAAGACTCTTGTCACAGGCAGTTAGGACAAAGTCTTTGGTCCCCCACAGAACGTGGGGCGACTCCAGTCACAGACCTGCTAATCTGTGACCCCGGAGAGGCGATACTGGGAAGGGAGTTTCCCAGCACAACAAGGCAACAAGGATGAGACAGTAAAGGCCTTATGTACTGGGCTTTTTATGACAAACTTCCCTGAGAGCTTGACATTTTCAAAACTTCCTAGTTAATTTAAATTGGCCACCAAACATGACCCAAAAGCCATGTTTCCCAAATTGTGGAGACCAAGAGAGAAAGAGCTCCCACTTGGCTATAAGTCAAGCTTCAGGACATAAATAAGATGAGAGGGTAACCATTATATAATTCTTCTCTTAAAGACAAATGACATAGAAAGGCAAAGGAAAAAGCAGATACCAGAGTTGCTACACCAAAGACTAGTCAGAAAAATCCTTTTCTCCCATCAATCAAAAAGAGACAGTGATCTTTATTGTCACCACTCGACTGGATTGCACAGACAGAGAGCAGAAGTCTGGTAAGAAAGTCTTAACCTATTCTGCCGACTTTCAGACTTTGGTCTCTTCCATCCGCAGCTCCAGAAGGGCAGGGTGGCTTTTGGGATCCTGCTTACAGCACCATAATGTAGGGGCCAAAGGAAAACCTCACCCCTAAAACTTCATTAATAAAAGTCACTGACAAATTTTGATCAGTAAGAAGAAAAGGCATAACAAATTTTATTATTTAATGTGCTAGAAGGCAGCAAAGCACAGGGGAATCAGGAGAGTAATGTCCCCTGTTTCACACATATTTTTCATTTGCCAAATTCAATTTTGCATGCTACACTAAGTTTTTTTTAAAAAGACAGAAAAAGAGATACTAATTTAAATGTCTCCACTTCTGCTCATTATTTCACTAGCTGAGTTTTTGTCCATAGGCAATGGATGCATTCAAGACACATGTAGTTTCCATGAACACATGGAAAGAATGAATGATGTTAAGCACTTTTTAATTATTGGGCAAAGAATTGACCAGTCAAGTAGGTAGTGATATCTTCCTTAGAAGTCCTAGTGAAAGCCATAGAGAAATAATCAACAGAGTTAGATAAAATGATAAAAACTGTCCACAGAGAAAAGGTGATGATGATAGGCAAACAGACATTACCAGCCAGTTGGAATATTCATTAATTTGCTAACACATTCCAAATAGTGAAAACTTTGAAAGATTTCATTTCTGATTAAAAACGCTTTGTGCAACAATATTACATTACTGAGTGCAACTTACATTTAAGTATACATATTGATAAATAAATGGGCCTTTAACTTATTCATCTATTAGAATATCAGGGAACTTTAGTAGCTCACTGACATCGTGTATTTAAAAGCTTTCATCTATGTGTCCACTAATTTAATAAACCTACTACTTATTATTTGCTAGGGACTATATTACTGAGATCTAAAGATAAAATGGCTTGGATCTTGGCCTCAAGGAGCTTATGATTGAAGAGAAAAGCATTAAAAGAAATCATAGTGTAATGTGTGGTAGGTATGATAATGTGATGAATATTACAATGGAGGCACGTATAAGATGCCATCCTAGTGTAAAGAAAGGTACACATGAGTCTGTCTTGAGGAGAGAGAACATAACCTTTAATTGAGATAAAGATGAAGAATGGACCTGAGAGCCATTCCAAGCAGAGAAGACAACTTGGGCCAGAGTATAGACAGTGAAATATGGCATTGTCTGGAAATTATCAGATGTTAAGTGTGGTTTGCACACAGGATAGCATAGGGCTAGATATGAAATTAGAAATTGTGAAGGGCCTTATATTCTCTGCTTAAGAGTTTCATTTTCCCACAAATCATTATTTTCCATGTTATACCACAGGAGGCACATGTGATGATTTTTGGTAGTACACCAATGATATATGTTTTATTTTAATGATTATATATTGTTGCAAAAAATAACTAGTACCTCTAACTTGTGATTTTTATGTACCTTTTAACCAAAAAAAATATTTTTTTTAGCTTTATGATAGCCTGTTTTAATATAAACACAAGTGTTGGAATTAATCAATGTCCATTTCAGGAAGCTTCTTGTCTGAATCTGACGACATAGTTGTGTCTGTACCCTGCTCAGCAGCCTTAGAGCCTGGGTTGTCTCCTTGTCCATCCACTGTTTCATTCTGGTCTGCATTTTTTTGTTCCTCTTTTGGAAATTCCACTTTGGTTTTGGGCTTTGAAATTATAGGGCTACAAATACTTGTCAGCTCCTTAATTTTAAATTTAGCTTCAATCTCTTTTGTCTTGACAGTGGGATCCATTGTCAGACTCTGCGTGTTCTGCAGATCCAGCTTGTCGTTCATCTGCTTCATCACCTCATGCATACTTTTTTCTACTTTTATCACATCAGCAGCATCCAAATGGTCATATTTGGTCCTCCTTGTTTTTGAAAGAACTGATTACTTTCATATACCGTTGGATTTGTTTACCTAGTTCTTCAAATAATTTTGGTCTTTCTTCAGATTCATGGAACTGCATCTTAACTGGTTGACCTAGATTTTTTAAATTCAGCCAATTTATCAACATAAACTTGCTTTTGGCTGATCTTCTCCATCATATGACAAATTTTCAATGTCTTCTAGTTTCAAGGTAGAACTGGGAACAATTGTCTTCACTCATGAACTTCTCATACCCACCACTAAGCTTACCTGTCATTTCATACACTTTCTTTTACTGTATTCTTAGCATCATTCCGCTCCCTCTCCAGTTTATCCTGCATGATCGTCTTACCCTCTTTTTCACTGTACAGTTGAGCATATCTCTCTCTGCCATAACAGCTGATTCTCAACTGGCAGGTTCACAGCACTGGTCTTCACTTTTGCCTTCTTGGCTTGAGGTGGTTGGTCCATCATTTTGTCTTTCGATCCAGCTTGAGAGGTCTCCATTCTTTGGACTAAGCCTTATTTTCTGCTGGCATCTACTGTTGTTGCTTTTCACCATGTAGTTCCCCCTGGTCCACTTTCATCTTCTGTTCCTCCTTTGCATTCTGATCTGTTTCCATTGGTTCTTCATTTTCCTCAGACTTGTACACTTCCACTAGGGATGCACTGGATGCACTGAAAATGCCAAGGGCATTTACTCTAACCTTGACTTTACTTTTTTTTGTTTTTTGTTTTATTTTATTTTATTTTTTTTATTGAATCATAATTGGTTACACATATGTTTTGGGTTCAGTGTTAACATATGTTGATCATATTAATATTATTAGCATATATATTATTACAAATCATACTTATTCTTTATGCCTCTTATATAATCTCTTCCCATCCCCCTCTCTCTCCCCTCTCCCATCTCTGATAACCCTAGATTTCTTCTCTCCTTCTGAAAGAGTAACAGGCCCCATAGCAGCGGCAGCATGCCTGGATGCAGGAGGAGGGGTCGGTCCCCAGCTCTATGTCTCAGGACCCTGGGTGGACCCTGTATCAGCAGTAGCATGCCTGGTTGTGGGAGGAGGGGTCAGTCCCCAGCTCCATCTGTTTTTACATTCTAAGTTGTTGCAGAGCAGTTGGGTAAAAGGGGGAAGGAAATAGGATGGGAGAAGAGGAAGGAAAGGGGCGTGGTTGAGGCCCATGGCATCCCCCTCATTCCTGCAGGAGAGACGAGGGGCCTTCCAGTGGTAGCTTGGTTGTTGCTGGGCTGAATGCAGATGTCAGGGGTGCGTGGCTGAAGCCCTCGGCTCCCCACTACCCTGTTTCAGGAGACTAGGGGGCTTCCAGCAGTGGTTCAGTGGTTGTCACTGGGCTGGGTGTAGTTGTCGGGGGGTGTGGCCGAGGCTCTGCCCCCCCCAAATCCCCCCACCCCCAGCTTCCCAGTTTGGGAGGCCAGGGCACTTCCTGTGGCAGCTAGGTGGTCATGACTGAGCTGGTTGTGGGTGTCGGGGGGCATGGCTGAGGCTCCCAGCCCTACCCACTCTCTGGCTTGGGGGCCCAGAGGGCTTCTGGTCCTTCTAGGTTTTATAGGTGTTCTTTGGTGAAGTGAGACCTTTGCTAGTTAGTATCAAACTTTGTCTCTCATCTGTGGGTATTTTGTTTTTTCTTTCAGTTCTGTGTTGGTTTATTTGCTGTTCCCAGTACTTAAACTCTGCACTGGAACTAATTTGTTGTCCTTTGCTTGCTTCCAAAATGGGGGAACTTCCTGTTGGGACTAGCACCCCTGAGATCCAGTGCTCCTGAGTTGTGCAGAAACTCTTTTCTGGACCTGAGTCTTTTCAGCAAACTGCTCCCTCTGCAGTATTATATTCCTGACAAGCCTACCCAGAGTGGTCCTGCGCTGATTAGGTGGGAGATCAGCTGTTCTTGCTGTGCCCCAATTTCCCCCCAGTGGTCTGTCTCCCGCACCCCCCATACTCCAAACACTTCCCATGGGGCGGGCTGTGTGCTGGTCCCTTGCGATGACTCATCAGCCTCTGAGTGGCTCCTTTTTTCAGTTGTTGTGGCTCCTCACTCCTATGTGGGTCCATGGGAACGCTGTTAGTGGTCTTGCTGGCCGGCCACCAAGGCCCTCCTCTCCTCTGTTGCCTCCATGTAACTTCATAGGAAGGGCACAGCAGGGACTTTTGCCAGCTCTTGCTCCACGCATTCACCAGCTCCAGACTTTAAGCAGCTGGGGCTTGAAATGGTAGGAGTGATCCTTTCTTTCTCTCATCGTGGCTTCTCCCACCTTCATGCACTCTGTAGGTCTTTCCTCTTCCCCTGAGCTCTAGCAGCCCCAGCTTGGCTGTCATTGCTTTTTAATAGTTGTAAGTTGGTTGATTTGTGGGAGAGAGTGACGCTGGGGACTGTCTATTCTGCCACCTTGACAGGAAGCCTTGACTTTACTTTTGAACTGGATCCTGAGGAGAGTTGTAGTAGGCCTCAACAATGAAAGGTTCCTTTCTATAAAATGTGAGGACTTTAGAGAAAGGAGCAGCATGATTTTTCTGAAAAGACTCCACAGTCACTTGACCCTCTTCAGCTGGAGAATTCCATTTCAGAGATATTGGGTGTGATACTACACCAGTGATACAATATTCTCTGACTTTGAAAGCAGGCGATAAGATTGCGTACTGCAAAGCATAGCCTCAAGTGACAACTTCATCAGCGTTTAATATTGTACTAAGTTCTTTACCAAAAAATTTGCTGATCTTCTCTTTTTACTGCAGGGACTCAAGTAGTACCACCAACTATCGCCATTGCATAAGCACCTTCTTTCTTTAACTTGGCTTGTTCCAAAATACTGTGAAGTGGTGGCTCAATTCTAATTAAGAGATTATCACACATCTCCAGAAATTTACCTCTATTTATGGTTCCAGATGCATCAACATCATTCATAAAACATTCAGTGCTCTAAGGGAGGTCTGAAACATTTGCGCTCATTAATTTGCTTAGTTTCTCACAGTCCTGAGAAAGTTGTAATAATGCATGGATTTTGGACTTTATGTTTAACTTGTACTTCTTCCCAAATTCTTCACAGAAGTGATTTATTAAGACTTCATCAAATTTTTGGCCTTCCACTGGTATGTCAAATGCAGTGGTCAGAACTTAGTTTTGCTCTATTAAATGCACATACAGAAACTTGATGAGCAGAATGCCCCATGTCTACGAAAACTGCTTTTCTTGGTTTCTCTTCTAAGGCAGGAAGATCTTGCTTATAGCTTACATATGCAAGAGCAACTGCAGTAGTTTCATTCATTAATTTCAGGCAGCTGAGACCAGCATTCTCTGTTGCATCCATCACTGATGTCTTTCTGTATAGAAACAAGGAACCGAAATAACATAGTCAAAAACAGGCTTTTTAAGAACACTTTCTGCTGTCTCCTTCAGTTGGGCAAAAGCATGGCTGTCACTTGCTCAGTGGTAAAATTTTGCTCTTCCTCTGTATATGTCAATTTTATACTCGTTAATCCAGCAGGCAGTTGCACAATATAATATGCATTTTTCTGCCTCCACAAATGGATCAGAGAATGCTCATCCATGGAATCCTTTAAATCCTCGTACTGTATTTTTTGCATTGGAAAGTACATGGCTTTTAGCTGCTGCTACAATTGAACGATTCTTAGGACCAAAAGAAATACAATCTGGTGTGCAGCATTTGCTGTCCTCATTAGCCATCATCTCAGTGCCACCAGTGCGAGTCACAGTGATGTAGCAGTTCTGGAAGCCCATGTCTACGCCAGCCACCAGCATGGCACTGGCTACTGCGTGGGCTTGGGCCCAGGTTTGGCCGCTGAGACAGGACATGGACCCCGGCAGAGCTAGTGTGCAGAGAGCTGCCATGAAGGCTGGCATACTGGGGTTACTGGGGGATAAGTGGGTGTCCACGGAAGTGCCCCTAGGTGCTTGGCAAATAAATTATCTTAAGTTTAAAAAAGCAAAGGTGATATGCATATAAAGTAAAAATCGGACCAGGGTGCTCGCTTTGGCAGCACATATACTAAAGGGTTAAACCAGAAATTGGTAGAAGCTTTTAAATGATAGGGAATCATTGAAGGGTTTGAATAGAACATACACTCTATTAAGTGTGTGTGTTATGTAAGAAGATCGGTGTTATTGTTTTGTTGTGATTGTTTTTGCAGTGGTGTAGCTGACAGATGATGGTCTAAACCAGGGCAGAAAAGACAACTTTAAAGATATTTAGGAGATAGCTTGCGCAGGGCTTGGTGATTAATAGGTGATTAGTTATGGAGGTTAAGGGAAAAGGGTGAATGTTATGAACTCCTATATTTCTGAGTTGGTTAGTTGGGTGAGTGGGAGGGAAGTCCATGGAAATGGGGAGTATAGAAGGTAGAGCAAGTATATTCCCTTTGAGGTGCCTGAGAGAGGTGTTCATTCCTCAGTTGGATTATGTATCAGTCTGTAGCATGAGAGTGTGTTAGGTAAATAGTGGTTTACATCTCAGGGGATTAGTTTAAATCACCTAGAAGTGTAAAAAAGCTTAGAAGCAAGAATGGAGCAGAGGACGCAGAGTGAAGGGCAGACACTGGAAGAGGAACCTACAAAGGAAGCTGAGAGGCAAATGTCAGGAGAGAGTGGGGTGTCTGCAACCAAGGAAGGAGGATAGTTGAAAACAAAAGGGAGTAGTTACCAGCTAAGATAATGTTTGAAAAATGGTTATCCCTGGGAAAGGAGGGAGGGGACCAGAATAAGGACAGATGATCAAAGGGATTTTAGATCTTAGCCTTATCTTAAATGTTTAATTTATTTTACAAAAAAAGTATTTATAAAAGTGATGTGTTAAAATTAAGTGTTCAGTTGAGTTTATCATTTAGAATATTGATTCTGAGAACAATTTCAGTGAAATGGTAGAGCAAGAATCTAGGTAGCAGGTGGGTCAGATTATCAATGGAAGGTTTGCAAGTGGAGTATATAAGATACTCTTTTATTAAAGCTGATGTTTTTGTTTGTGCCGTAGAAATCATTGAACAAAGGATCGTTCAGTGTTAAAGAGAATTCTAACTTATTGATGTTAAGTTTTGTGTAGTCTACCATTCACTACATAAAAAAGGGATGGGAAATGAAAAAGATTTGTAGACCTTTAACTTAGAATAAAGATGGATTCCTTCTCACTAATGTTTACCTCTCCACTTGCAGTCTTCTTGTAACATATTCTTGGAGTAAGAACATTTATTGGGCCCCTAGTATGTGACAGAGACTATTTTATTTAACATCTATATATTGTATTAATCTTTTCTCTCTTTCCTACTGCACAATGTGATTGAAGCAAATATTTTCTCTGTGTCCTGTGCAAATAAATACTGTTTCTGAACTTTAGACTTTGTATATTTAACATCTATATATTGTATTAATCTTTTCTCTCTTTCCTACTGCACAATGTGATTGAAGAAAATATTTTCTCTGTGTCCTGTGCAAATAAATACTGTTTCTGAACTTTAGACTTTGTACACATTAAATGGGAAACGTTGCCCATCTTTAAGATTATAAGGCTTAAAGATAACATACAGAAACACCTAGTATTGAGTGTAACAGCCAGCAGATGCTTCTTAAATGTTATGTATTGTTTTACTGCCTGCTGTTGCCTTCTCTGCTGTTCCATTTAGTGACCATCTTAAGCAACTCTTTGATAATAAGATTCTTTACATCATAAACTACATTTTTAGGACTCAAAATGTGGCTTGTGAAGCAAAACCAATATGAGTAAATAAAAGTTTATCACAATTATTTCAAACCCTACTTTTTAAAAAAAAGCATCATCACCATTAACAAAAACTAATGAATTTTGTGAACTATACAGTAGTCCTGTGTTAATAACTAAGAATTAACCTGGAATATGTTTTGGAAGTTTTTCTTGTTTTTTTACTTGTGTGGCCAGTAAGCATTTAATTATACATTTTCATTTGTTTCCTACCATTACTTGTGATCTTTAGTATCACAAAAGCAGCAACAGCAGCAGCATGTTGTAATTAACACATTTGCTGTGGAGTGGCAAAAGTTTTTGGTACGTGACTTGATAGAATTATGATATTGGGGAAAATGACTTAACCTATCTGTGCTTTTCTTTCCTCGTTTGTATGTAAAAACAGTACTCATGTCTAAAGCTATTGAGAGGATTAGATGACTTTATACAGTCCTTAGAACCATGCCTGGTACATAGTATGCATTCAATAGATACTAGATGCTCCTACTGGTTTTGTTAATATTTCCTGTGGGACTTTTGGCAGTTACTTAGCCACACTAAGCTTCAGTTTCCTCATCTGTAAAATATATACATTATTGGTTACTGTAAGGATGAATAGGCATGATGTATAAAAGGGCACAGCATCCCCATAAATGTTAATTCATGTTACTGCTACTCTGACTAGCATTAGCAACAAGAGAGGTAGTGCTGGAGGTGGTGCTGCTCACAATGCTATAAAATTCTCAGTTCCATAAATCAGAATAAGCAGGTTAGCAGCATTGAATTCCCAGTAACAAAGTAGTTAAGAACAATGCAATTTTTTAAATCAGGAAATCCCACTCCTTTTATTTTTCAGACAGTGCTACAACAAGTACTTGAAGATGGCCCAAAATACGGAATAAAAAGTGAACTTTTCTCTGATCTTCCCCAGAAGAAGATTGTGGTCGAATTCAGGTGAGTGCCTACCCATCTTATGTAGTTATTAATTAAGCTGACTGGGCAGGTGAGTGTTTTAACATCATCGTTTGGGATCTCACTAAATTATACATGGAAAAATAGAAACCAGTGAGATTATATTATTTTATTTAAAATCAGTGAATCAATCAGTAAACCATGAGTAAAATGTCTAGTGATTGTAATGTTTTCTTTTCTTTTTTAATTAAGTATTTAACAATTACGTTTTTGGAAGAACTAGTTATTCATTTTAGTAGACTCCTAAGGCAGAGGTAATGGTTACTTACTACCATATTAAGAATTTTAACGTAATTCGAAGTAATGGTTACTACCACATTACGAATTTTAAAAGAATTTGAGAACAGAGACTTGTAGTATTTATAATATATTCTTTTTATACTACCAGAAAAAAGCCTTGAAGTTTTAATATGCCTCTAAATAGTCTTCATATAACTTTCTAATATGCTATCAGTATAATCATCTAATATTTAGAGTGTTTTGAGGTAACCAAAAAAGAAAAGGGAAGACTAAGAACTAACACTTTTATTGTACAGTTGATATTTTCATTGCACAGTTGACAGCTTGACAGCTCAAGAACATGATCAGAGATACTGTCTTTCTAAAAGCTGAAGAGTCTTAATGAACCGTTTTTCCCTTTAGAAAGATAGAAGTTGCTAGAGCCTTTTGTCTTCTTAAGCACTTATTTCTGTGGGGAGAATTTTTAAGCATTGATATGGAAAATTTTTCATTTTTACCAGCTCATTATTGTAATTTATGATAACTTAGTTATGATTAGCACCTGAATAATCAAAGACTATGTTTTATGGCTTCTGCATTTGTGCTCTCTGCCACTCACTCGTGTTCTTAGAAAAAACAGACCTGCTTAGCCTCAAACTCATCTGTTTATTTATGATAAGGACTGATTGCAAAGTAAGCTACTGCTTCTGTGGAGCAAACAGAATTATCAGTGAATCTTATACTGTCATTAAACCAAAATTAGGATATTTATTATTGGGTTTAAACATCTGTTGCATCACAAAGTCATACTCACACCAGAGTGGAACTACACTAAGACCATACCCCAAAGCTGCCTGTCTTCAGTGATCTCTTCTTCAATAAGAAGCCACTGCAAAGCTTATTACAGGGGCAAACTCCTGCCTGTGAGCAAAATCTATCACTTGTTTTTATTTGTTTGTTAGCAGCTGGCCTGTATGGGGATCTGAGCCCTTGACCTTGGTGTTATAACACCTCTCTCTAACCGACGCCACCTGTTTTTGTGAATAAAGTTTTATTAGAATGCAGCCGAGCGCATTCGTTTACATATCTACAACAGTTGAATATTATAATGGCAGTTGAGCAGAGCAGAGTTGAGTTGAATTGAGTAGTGAAGATAGAGACCAGATAGCCCAAAAGCTATCCGCTCAGTGCTGCTTCTACTTGCCTGAGGTCACTTAGGTAACTGGTCATCTGGAGACTTTACTGGGGCTAGAAATCCAAGGTGGCTCATTTACTTTTCTGGCCAGGCATATCTTTCTCTCTTTCTCTCTCTTCACATTGTCTCTCTAGTAGGGTAGCCAGAACTCTTTACAAAGGTGCTCAGGGCTCCAAAATAGTGATAGCATGTATCACTATCTTGGAACAGGCACAGCATCACTTCTGTCACACTCTTCTGATCAAAGCAAGTCACAAATAAGAGAGTTGGGATGAATCACCCAGATTCAAAGGAGAGGAAAATAGACACCAACTCTTAGTAGTAACAGTGGCAAAGGATTTTTGGTCATAATTATTTTCATTCGTGTCTTTAAGATGGTGAAGGACACATCATTTTCTTCTCCGGGGAGGCACTTCATTATCATATCGCTCTTAAACTCCTATTACCTAACCAGCAGGTAAAGGAAAATTGGTAGGGAGGCAGTATAGTATCTGTTATAATGCTTTCATCCTTGAAATAATGCCATTGTAAGTTTCTGGAAACTTGAAAATTTGCCACCAGAATTCACTTTTAACACCTTCTGCATTTCACTTTCACCATCCCTTCTCCCCAACTGAGCTCTCAAAATACCCAGACTTCAGTCTTCCTTACTCATTGATTCTCTGGCTTTTCTCCTAAGTTTGTTTCCCCATACTACTTTTTGTTTGTGCTTTTAAGAAATGTCTAAAAATATCCTATTCTATTTGAATTGTATTCTGTAGGCTTTTTGTGTGGTGCTTTATTTGCTTACAGATTTGCCCCTCTCAGTTTTTTCTAAAGCAGTTAAGGAAGGCAGGAATTTAAGTGAACATCCAAATGCTGATGACGGCACAGCCTGTTTCCTAGCAGCCATCTTTGCTCACTGATAGTTTCCATCTGGTATTGTTGTGGGACATTGCTACTCCCTCCTTTAGAAGTTTTCCAGATGCTGTACTGCTTATTGTCATGCTTTCAAAGTGGAGACAAACAGGTGGGGTGCAGGGTCAAAACTGATAGAAAACATTGTTCTTGAATGTCTTTTGAAAATGAGACAGGTGGGAAAAGAGAATTTTTTAAATACATAGTGTCTTGAATAGACCAGACAACTTTTTCCAAGAATGCAAAAGATATAACCACTGTGCTCAAGAAAATTTTCATCTAAATTGAGATGATGATGACGATGATGATGATGATAATAATAATAATAATAATTTCCCCAGGGTCATAGAGCTAACTAACTATGATTCTGAATCCTGTACTTAACTCTTACAGGCTCCTTTGTACATAGCATAGGTTGTCACGTATTTTTCCTTACCTAGGAGCAGTGTGATAAAGTACCAGGGTTGATGGCTGTTATGAGCTTGGACTCTACCTGATAGATGGTGTAAAACTATGGGTCAACTACTGTCGCCCCTCTCCCTGCAAACTCACCCTTTACTGTTTCATACAGATTGAATTGGCAGGGGCACAGCAGTGGTAGCCTTTCCTCTTTTTTCTTCAGCATGATCTTCCCCACCCCCTGCTTTTCCCAAATGTGAGGTACTCTCATCAACCAAATTTGAGACCTCTGGTAAAATGGAATTTGAGAGGTAAGGTCAGCAGTTCTGTTGGTAACTGAGTCAGTAACTTGAGTGAGATAGTTTATTTCTTTGGTCTCTCCTATGGTTTGTATGTCCCCTCAAGCTTGTGTTGGAACTTAACCCCCAATATGGTGCTGGAAGGTGGGGCCTTTAAGAGGTGATTGGATTTTGAGGACCATGTTTCTGAGTGGATTGATCCATTTGTGGAGTAAGGGGTTAATGGTTTAATGGGTTGTCATGGGGGTGGGTCTGATGGCTTTATAAGGAGAGCTAGTAAGAAAGTTAGCTCTGTTGCTCATGCCATTCTCACCATGTGACACCTTGCATCACTGAAGAAAATCACCACCGAGAAGGCACTCACCAGGAGAGTTCCCTGGACCTTGGACTTCCCAGCCTCCAAAACTATAAGAAATAAATTTCATTTCTTTATCAGTTACCCATTTCAGATATTCTGTTAAAAGCAACAGAAATTCACTAATACAGTCTCTTTTCTTATCTGCAAAATAAAAATAATAATATCTGTCTTTTCTTAAAAGATTGAGGAAATAACATTAAATCATTTAACAAAAGTGCTAGTGAAGTGTCCAGCTGTAATTTATAGTGGCTACTTTGGTTGTTAAAGGAATTGAATTTATATTTTCCATTTCATTTTATTTTCTTTTCAATAGGAATATGGTGCCAGAAAATGGCAAATTGATAAATTCAAGGAACATTTTGTCAAGGCTTAAATACCTAGATAGATTCAGTTCTTCTAATCCTGGAAGAAAACTACAAAATTCTGTGAAAGTTGTTTTTTCTTTTTAACAGATATATTATAAATAACTAGTTTTTAGAAATTGAAAGACTGCAAGAGGGTATTCAGTGAAAAAGAAGTCGTCCTATCCCAGTTTCCCAGTTCTCTCATATGGGCATCCACCTATATCAGTGTCTTGTTTACCCTGCTAGAGATATTCTGTGCATTTATAAACAGACCACACATTTTATACGTTGTTCTACTCCTTGCTTTTTTTCACTAAGCAATGTATCTAATGTTCCTTTAATATTAATACATCCGGGGCTGACTTATAATTTTTATTTTTTCATAGTATTCTGTTGTCTGGGTATTCTTTTTTTCCTCCTTAAATTAGTTTTATTGGGGCCGGCCCGGTGGCGCACTGCTACAGTGCGCTGCTTGGGAGTGTGGTGGCGCTCCCGCCGAGGGTTCGGATCCCACATACAGACCAGCGGCTCACTGGCTTAGCGAGGTGCGGGTGCAACACCGAGGGTTGCGATCCCGTTGCCGGTCCTGGTCCGGTACGGGCGCGACACTGAGGGTTGCGATCCGTTGCCGGTCACGAAAAAAGACAAAAAAAAAGGAAAAAAAAAAATTAGTTTTATTGATGTGTAATTACATATAATACAGTACAATTCATCATGTTTAAACAGTAATTGTAATTTGATGAGTTTTGGCAAAGGTGTGCAGGTTGTGTAACCAATTATGGTATGGAACTGTTTCTCTAGGGGTTTCCCCCGCCTTATTTTATTGATTTTTTCTTTTCTCTATATTATTTCCTTTTATTCTGCTTACCTTGGATTTAGTTTGCTCCATTTTTTCTAGGTTTGTAAAGGAGAAGCTTAGATTATTGATTTGAAGCCTTTCTTCTCTTCTAATGTAAACATTTTGTACTATAGATTTTTCTGCTTTAGCTGCATCTCATAAATTTACTAGTAAAGCAGTAACGTGCCACAGTTACAGCAGGTAAAGCAGTAACGTGCCACAGTCCTGGGCTCATCTTGTTTGTTCTCATTCTCTCAGAGATCACAGTTTTTCATTGCCTGTTATACAGTATCATAAAACCAGTGTTTCACATATTTTTCTGGTTTCTGCTTGTGTGAAGGCAGAAGGGTAAATTCAGTCCTTGTTATTTTTTTTTGGCTGGAAATGGAAGAGTCCTTATTTTTTTAAGCCTATAGAAGGACATTTTCTTTCTAAATAATAATTAAATGAACATCTTTGTAGCTTCATAATTTCATAATTGTGTGTACATATCTGTAGCATCAAGTTTTTAAATTGTAACTCTTGAAATGCGTTTATAACAAGGCTTTGGAGACAGGTCAGAATTTAAGCTCTAATTTTATCACTTTTAACCAGCTATGTTCAAATTAATTCATCTAAACATACACAAAACAGAGAGAAGAGTGTAATTAATCCCCAGGTGCTCAGATGCAAGTCATCATATTACCACATTTGCTTCCTCATCTCTTTTCATTGTTGTCTTAGTTCCCTCATCTGTAAAATAAGAGATGAGTACCTTCCCTCACTGCTGTTATGAGTATTACATGAGTTAAGGTATGTAAAGTGCATGAAACTGTGCCTGACAGGTAGTGAGTGCTCTAGAAGCATTTGCTATAGTTCTATGATTGATTACAACTTCTCGAGCACACACAGGTGTGATAAATGTGTCAGTTGAGAATTTGGAGTGGTAAATCAAATTTCTGATTATCCCCGGAGGTTTTATGCATAAATATTTTTACATTTTCAATTTTAATTTCTGATACAGTAAATATTAGCAGACATTACCCATATGAACAAAATTTCTTTAGGGTCCTCAGTAATTTTTAAGACGATAAAAGTTTTGAGAACTGGTGCACTACACTTAATTTCCAGTTATCTATGTCGTTTTTGTCAAAACAATATCCCTGAATTTCTTCATCTTTTTGTCAGTCCTTAAATATATCTGCTTCATAAATGTGCCACTTCTGTGTGTGTTACCACTTCATGAGTCATAGGATCAGTCTCACTAAGATGATTGTTTTCTGAGTTCTAATTTATCTTTGCTCTGAATTTCTAATTTTTAGCTTATCTTTGCCCTAAATTATTAAAGGCCCTAGTCCCCAATTATGTGAAACTATGGAGGCATGACCTAGTTCATTCTTAGAACTTTTGTCCTTAGAATAAAAAAATAACTTCTGCCAATTTTTTGCAGTTCACCTAATGTTGCCAAAAAATTTCATGTTGGACATTTGCGTTCTACCATCATAGGTAAGTGTTTAGTTTCACAGAAAATACTGAACATATCTTTGGGGAAGTATTTGATAATACAATTTAATGGTTTAGTGCTAAAGTAACAAAAGGACAAAAACTTTAGAATTGATATGAACCAATTAAATCTTACATGAAACAGGAAAAATTGATTTAGAAATGGAAAAAGGAAATTCATTTCAAAACTAAAAGATTAACTCAGTAATTGGTTTTAACTAGTATGTGTGTTATGATTTTAATGATCTAAAAGTGTGTATGCATATGGAGAAGAACTGAAAGATGCAAAAATAAAAATAGTTATGTGAGCATGATAGCAACCCTCCAGATTTTTTTTGTTCACGTACTATATTTTGTCTTAAAAAAGCAACTAACCTCTCAGTCATGGGAGCAATAACTGGAATGTTCAAGACTGGAAATTAAAACCAGACTATTCTAATAAAGAGAGATTACCATAGTACTTCATGGCTGTAATGCTTCTTCAGTATATAATATACTTATGATTTTTGTTTATTTCAAATATGACATTATGCAGCAGCCCAATTTAAAAACTGAAATTAGAATTGTATAATATTAGAATTGGAAGGGACTTTGAAGTTTATCTCATCTAAGGTGTCTTCCAGTGTAGAAATCTGTCTGTTGTATATTTTAGAGATAGTCATTTAATCTGTACTTGAATACTTTCAAGAATTGGAGAAATTAGTACTTATGGAATAGATTATTATTGAAATGGTGTTAGCTCTTATTGTTACAAAGTTCTTGAGCAGCATTTTAAGAGAGAAAATGACAGGATTTGATGAAAAAGCATAAGACAGTGCTCTGTAAGAAAAGCCACATGAGTAAGTCAAAAGGATAGGAGTGAAGTGATGGGTAGAGCACGATGAAGTAATTTGATGGTTAAGGGAAATATTTAGATCAGGAAGAGGTAATATTTATTGAGAACTTACCATGGTACATGTTTTCATGTGTTATCTCATTTAATTTCACAACAGCCCTGTTTGGTAAGTACTGTTAATAACTTTGAAGAAATTCAGATGCCAAAAGTAACTTTCTTAAGATCACATGGCTAGTAAGTATGGTAGCCAGGATTTGAAATGAGGCATTTTAATACCAAAAACCTAGGTTCAGACATTTAATTGGATTTATGAGATAACAAGGTGCTAAGAAAAAATAGGATTATAGTCTGAGTACCAGTTGAAGAAGGTGTTTCCTATTGCTGGGACTATGTAGACTGGCAAAGTCTAGAAGTAGGGCAGCTGGAAAAGAAGGTAGCTGCAGTAATTTAGGTGAGGAATGTATATTGATGAGGGTTTATTTGCAGAAAATTAAATCCATTTTTAGTAAAAGCAGAAACGGATTTATTACAGGATATTGAATGGTTTACAAAGTTATTGGGAGAGCTGAAGAATCTTTGGATTAAGCTTACGTAAATGACTCCCGAAACTGCCCCATAGAACTTGGTCATCAAGGGAGCTCCTGCCTCCTCTGCAGTCATTTCCACTGCTCCTGCTACACTGCTACTGCCACAATCAGGAAACTGCCAGTGCTCCTGCCATGACTTCTAGAATCCATACAGGCCAAAGAGGCAGCCCCATAGCCTGTCTTTCAGTTCCTTGGGAGGTGACAGCAGGACACTAGGACCTGTGTTAGTGGTGCCACATACACACAAAAACCTTCACAACTGTGCTTATCAGAAAAAATAGAAGTAGTTTCTCTTCTAAATCTCACACAAACTGTGTCTGATTGTCCAAACCTACATGACTTCTAGAGCCCTATCTGCAAGAGACTCTAGGAAATGTACTTTTTAGGTTTTCAGCTTCTGCAGTATATGAGGGCACACTAGAAGGCGAGTGAAATAGATGTTGAATGTCAAACCAGCCTCAACAGTACAAGAAGGTGAAGGCCTTGGACTACTCTCCATGCTGTTAGGGAGCAGGATGAGCTTTAGTGATTGAAAGGAGATAGAGTGAACTATTTAGGAAACAAAACAAAACACAGCAGTGTGGTTTAGGTTCTTAGGGTACAAACAAATTAAGTATTTCTTGTTGATTATTGAGATTCTGTTATTTTCTGTCTCTCACATTGACTAGGAATAGCAGTTACTCTAACATTGTTCCCAACTCTTATTAGTAATGCTGATGAAAATTCTGTTCTTATAAAAACTGTGGATTCTTTAGAATAACTGTCCTAGAAGTAATTTCTTACTCCCTTTTCATAAGAAAGATGAAAACACAATGATGAATGATGTAGTAAAACAAAAAATAAATCAGTAAATTTTGTAAAAAGGATTTTTCTTTGTTATACTTTGATAATAGAAGAACATGTTCCTTATACCAAAATGGATAACAAGAATGAGAAACTGTATCTTATTGATTACTAGGAAATTTTATAGCAAATCTCAAAGAAGCTTTAGGACATCAAGTAACAAGAATAAATTACCTTGGAGATTGGGGCATGCAGTTTGGTAAGAATGTTTGAGATTTTATTTTTTCATTTTATTGTAAAGTTTAATTTTTTAAAATATCGTGTCACTTGATCATCTGTTCAGAATATAGGCAGGATCTCATCAGATGAAGTAGTACATCCTACTATTTTTTCCTAAAGGCTCTTTTGCATAAAATTTTACATTTTATTTATTAGAGTAATTCTCAGCACACAAGTAAGTTTGGAGGAAGGAAACTTTACACATTCAGAGGAAGACCTGATATTCATTAATTTGCTAGTTAAATGTGTTTTTAATAATTTATTAGTTAAACGTAGAAGTGACTATACAGGGAAGAAGTGAATCTAGCTATATACACCCTTTTCAACTACAACCCTGCCATTTTTAAATCTAGTGAGTTCCAGCCTCCTTGGGCCATCTTACATGAAGTGGGATCTGTTATCATCACGTAGACCAGTGCTCAGAGGGAAAACAAAGTGCAGTACTTTGGTTTACTCTTTAACTGTACTAACACTGGGGTTGGGAGGTGTTAAAAGGAAAAGAAATGAAGAGAGGAGTGAGGTCCAAGTAGCTGAGTGCCACAGATTAATGTCATGGTTTTATTCAGAATCATTCCTACCTCATTTAAACCAGTAATCAAGGTGTGGGAGGACTAGGTAAATGAAGTTGCTATGGCAGTGAAGGACTGGTTGCATGTGAAATACAAACTTTTAAAAATCTCTGGCAACTATCATGTGGAATTTAAGATCCAGTCCTAGTGTTACTTCTATAAAGCGTTCTCTGACACACAGATAACACCCTTGCACTCCTTCTCAATGCCGAAGTTTTTAGTAGCCAGCTCTACTCAAATAGGCTTTTATCTTATGTGTATTCTTATGTGTGTGCTCCTCTCCCTTGCTAGATGATATGTTCCTTGAAGGCAGGGACTGTCTTAATTATTTTTACATCTGCAATGCTTGGCTCATAAGAGGCACCCAGAATGATGAATGAATCTATTCTAGGAAGTGTTTCACAGTACTAATTCAGAAGAAAGGCTAGGTAATATTTTAAAGCTTCTATAAAGTGTGCAGTGTGCATTGTCATTTTTAATTTCGCTGACACTATTGTGTTCACTGATACTATTATGTTCACTGAAATGAAATTATAATTGCCCCAAAAAAGGCCTTTACATTTGAAGGAATTTTTTTCGTAAGAGATTTATCATGGCCTCTTATTATAAATATTATCCTAAAAAGGGTAGAACTTGAGCCCGTTAACAGTACCTTTACTGCACACTGTGGGAGAATCAGAAAATATGCCCTGCATTTCAAAAATCCAGCTGTAGTTCAGAACAGTTGGTAGTCAGAGGTTTAGGCACTAGGCTCAGTAGTCAAATTTAGTAGATGACATCCACTTTATATTAGTTTGACCAATTTAGATATTTTGCAGGCATTATCAAATATATGATTATGGTATTAAGCTTTAGCTGCAGGATTTTATTATAGCGGTTTTTCTACTATGATTAATGATCTGTCAACATTTCCATTATAACCATCATTATTGAAGAATTATAATTTTAAAATCAGCAGACAGTTCCTAAGCACAGAATTTGTTTTTGAAAATGTATTAGATTGAATGTTAAATGGAAATGGCCTTTACTTTTCTCATTTGTCTTTTAGAACACTCTGGGCATCTTTCCACACCCTGCTCCCAAGACCCTGAATCATAATCACATTTGCTCTTGCTTTAAAGTGAACAGAGCTTCTGGCATCCTTCTCATTCCTAAGTCCCAGAGTATTGTATATCTCCGGTGTTCAGTAGCATCCCATTTTCTGCTGAGGTTTGTATAGAAAAATGTACATCAGCAAGGCCCTTTAGATCAGAAGCTTGGTAATTGATATCGTTGTAGAAAAAGAGTGGTTTTTAAAATAATGAAACTTCTAAAAAAAAAAGCTACTTATTACTTCTCTTGGCCCAGGATGCATATATCCTTTTAAACTGAAATTATGATAATCTTTTGGCAAAATATCTTGAAGGTAAATATCCATATCCTACTTTACAAACCTCAGTAAGTTTTTTTAAAGGTTCATATTAACACTATCCCTGAACTCTGTACTTATCAACTGCTGAAAAAGTATACATGGCCAAATAAAAGAATTTTGTTGCTTGGTTATCTTGAATGGGAAAAGTGGTCAGGGATATTTCAAGTTTTATCTTTCTTTTTTCCTTCAATTATTTGAGAACTAATACTATAATAACAAGCTCATTCCTACCTTTGTATTATTTTAACACCTACAAGCTTAAAAAGAAAGTTTGAAGTCACTTCCAATCAGTTTTTCACAAATTTTGAGTGCCTAGTGCCTAGCATAACGTCTTTTCACAAAGTAGCTGCTTAATAAATGTTTGTTTTATTAATGTTGGCTAGAGAGGTGTTGGGCACTGTTAGTGCAAAGTTAAATTAGTCCTAGACCCTGCCTCTGATGAGCTCATAATCTATTGGTTTCTGTGAACTTAATTTCAGTGATCTATTCAATATATTGAATTTGTGATTCAATATGTTGAATTTGACTTGTGTTAGTTTTATGGGGTAACAGAAGGAGAAAGCATGTGTTTTGCAGTATTTCTCAGGATACATAATTATGAGAGGTTGATCTTTTTAAAGAACTATACCTGTTTCCTGCCATGACTGTTCTCTAATGTTCCATTTTATAATTTTTTGTTTATGGACTATCATGGTAGGTCTCCTGGGAACTGGCTTCCAACTATTTGGCTATGAAGAAAAACTCCAGTCCAATCCTTTACAGCATCTCTTTGAAGTAAGTTGACAAGAAACTATTAGAAAACAAGCGTTTTTTCAGAGTACTCTGCAGCTTGGTAACACATTTTTAATCTCAGAGGTTTAAAAAATAAATTCTTTAAAACAAGGAACCAAAATATAATTGAAAATGTTGCTTTTATTTTACCAGGGTCTTCTTTGCATTTCCAAATCCAGATGTTTCTTTTATTACTATTTTAGTTGATTTGGGACAGTATTTCTCTAGAATCTTTTTAGAGTAAACACACAGGATAACAGATTTGACACAGAGAGGAATTTATCCATTTTTTGTCAGTTGATATATACTGCAGCTTTCTTCATGGTGATAACTATAAATTCATTTAGACTTGAAAAACATAAATATGTATCTTTTTGCTCTTTTTTGGGTGTCGGGGAAGGCATATGCTTTTCTCTCTGAATTTGTGTATGCTTTTTTCATTTATATCTTTCAGCTCATTTTCCTGGCTATTACCTAATGTGAACTCTTTTCTGTTCTACTTCATTAAGTCCCATGTATTCCTTGCTTCTCTATCATCAGTCCTGCCTGGAGTTCATTAATTAAGCTCTTCCTGTGCAAGTAATCTTCAGGGATGTGTTTCCTTTCCATTGTCCCAGTTGTTCTCTCTCCTATTTCTGGGCCACACAAAGGAAACACAGATATAATGTCAGCAGTATTGGAGACATACCAGGGGATCAGAAAGAATAAAGATGTTTTGCCAGTATATGAGGAAGAACACTTGCCAAACTAATGCTTTACTTCTCCAGCTAAAGCCATTGAGAGAACTTCATCATTTTCCTTTTTGTTACATGATTTTTCTCCTGCAGCTGACTTTGCAATTAAGTTGACCAAAAACACATTCTAATTCTTAAAGACCTTTAAAGGTTTGTCATTTCCTCCTGAGTCCATGCCTGTACTACACTTTAAATGCCTACATTTTGATTTATTCTGTTAGCCAAAAGATTTCTTCTGTCTTTCCCATTAGGAGTTTTATTGATAAGTAAGAGTTTAAAAATTAATAACTCTTTATGGTTGTCTATGAATAAATTATGCCCTCTTACTTTTTTTTTACACTTTGAATAATGTATTTTTTACCACAAGCTTAGCAAACCTTTCTTCAGATCCAGGCCCACAAAGACACCCCATGGCACAGGAAATACAAATAACTACTTGTGTCATTGATTTAGAGTACAGCTTGAGATACAAGAGTACTCTTACCTTTCTCCTGTCCTAGCTCAAAAGTTTTAATTTAATCCTACAAGTAGTGAATCTGTTTCCTATAATATTTAAATATTTAAGTAAAATCTCTTCTCAAACTTTATAGAGACCTGAGTATATGTTCTTTCTATGCAGTTTAATATAATTTCCTTCCTTTTGAGATTCATAAAAATAATGGGAGATCAACATCTATGTTAGAAGTTGTTAATTGATGGATGCACATAAGGAAAGAAGAAGGGCAGGGGGTACTTCTCCTATGAATGGTTAAAAAGTCAAGGAATAATGCTGTTGCTTTCATTAGTGTTCTTTTGCCTAATAGCTTTGCAAGGAAGCAGCATTTATAGACAAAAGTGTGCAAGTCAGATACACCTACCTTGCTGTTTGTAATAGAAGACAGAAGTGCATTAGAGCACTCCCCTGGTCTCTTCCTCCTTCCTTTGCAGGACAGAGAACATGCAGGGCCTCAAATGGCAGCCTCCAGGTTATTATATCTTTATGCTAATTTTTGCAGACCCAGTTTTTATTTTAAAATTTCAGTTGTCACTGTGGATTACTTTCAACAACAACTTTTAGCAAAATTGAGGAATTTATTTTTTGAGCTTTAAGCAAATGTTAATAGATGATGTTATTCTCAATGTTCCTGAAAGTAAATCTGAAAGTCATATAAACAACTGAGTTTATTTACTAGTTGAAAGATGCTCTTGCATGCCCTACAATGTCGGAGATGGCATAGGTAGTAATACAGAATATCTCCATCATCGTTTAAGGTAACCAGTGTAGGTAACCAAAAAGTCAGAGATAGTAATTCTAGGCTTGGTAAGTGTTTGGTGTATTGGTAAATAATGGCACTGGCTGATGAGAAGTAGAACTTTAGAATAATCTGCATTTATCCTTTGTTTATTTGTAAAAAATCAATTTCTCAAAGCTGTTGAGAGGAAGGACCATATCTTCCTGATCTTTTATCACCAGCCCCAAATTCCATGCCTGGCAGTAAATGTTTGAATGGATTTGATCTTATAATTCTCTTTTGCCCCTTTCTCTATTTTTAAGTTGTGGAATATATAACCTATTGTTAGTCCAGGGAAAGACTAACTATTGTAGGATACACTAATTACCATTGATCAGAGTCTAACTTACTTTATTAACCCAGTCTACTAACAAAGAACCCAAGGGCCAGACCCAAGATTCTGACATAGACAGTCTGGTTCCTGAAGAGCTCTGTGCACTACCCTGCACCCCGCACCCCCACCCCCTACTCTACAAAATGCCTTTCTGAGCCATTCATTTCCATTAGTTGTAATTATATATATATGGCATATTCCTTTCTTTCATCCCCCATTTGCTTTTCCAGGGACACAATCAGTAGTTCGATTTTGGCAGTTTCAACCTTCTGGCATTATTTGTTTTGAATTTGGCTTAGATCATCCAGTGGCAGATTTTGTGGCCTACCTGCCTCTAAATTGTGCAATGGTTAGTATCTCCCAGTTTCAGTTTCTCAACTAGGTTAGAAATAATATTATACGATAGCTTTAGCATTTCTTTTCTGTGATGAAAATATTTAAAACCCACAGTCCTTTCTCTGCCACTTTTCCATTTTGGTGCATATGATTCACTACTGGTTTTTCTCTATAGGTATACCTATAGTTATTCTTTTGCCATGACATCTGGCTGTGTTGTACATGGAATTAGGACTTTTGTTGGCCAACAATTGGAAACTTTTCTTTAATCGTTCTAATTTGTTTGTTTCGGTCATAAGACATGGAAGTAATTTTGTAATAGTTCCCTCCTCCTCCTGAATTGGCTGATGAATTAAATAACTAATATATTTGTTGTTTAGAATTCTCACTAGTGATTCAAGGAAAACATTTGTAATAAGTTTTGTATACTCAAACTAGTAGATGCCCTGGGAAGGCAATCAACATTAGGGCTAATAAAAAGCTTGAATAGTATAAAAGGGCTGGAGGAGGTATTGTAGAACCTTTCTAGCACTTATGAGAGGTAAATTAACACCAATTGCTAAACATAGAAACTGGATAAATTTCAATATTCATTTAGAAATTAATTTTATGATGCTGTCCTAAGTATTAAAATACAGGTTATACTTAAATCATTCAAAGTTTGGCATGTTCACACATGTGCACAAAGTATTTGATAGATATTTACACACTGGGAGACACAATTATGGTCTGACTTTGGAGTTTTGGCAGATCTGGGTTCAAATTCTGGCAAGTTTCCCTACTAGCTTTTTTTGGGTGCGTGTGATCCGAACCCTCGGGCGGGAGCGCCGCCGCGCTTCCCAAGCGGCGCACTATCCAGTGCGCCACCGGGCCGGCCCCCTGAAAAATAATTTCTTAAGGTAAAAAGTTAACCATGTATTAAACCTGAATCATGGGTATATAGGTGTCATTATTTACTTTAATCTGTTTTAATAATACTTTTTAAAAGTAACTTCTCAGGTTTCCTCCTAGATTTAAACTATTTGAATAGACTTTGATAACATCTAACATGGTACCTTTAAGTATATATAACCACTTTTTTTATTTTGCTACAGATTTTCAAACTTGACTCGTTGCATGTTGCTTATTAATATGGATTTTGATAACCATAGAAATTCATCTGAAATATAAGGGCAGCCTCTCAGAAGAGATAAATATCATGTCAATAAATTATGCATTAGCCCTATATCCTAGCACTGGCATTTATAAAGGTAACACAATGTCTTGACACAAGTAGTATAAATTTTTTCTAAGTTCAAAATAACCCCTGCAGATTCTATATCATTATTTCTACTCTTCCCCTTTCTAAAAGGATCTTAGGTAATTGCAGTGATGAGCATTTCATAAGAGAAATAGAAAGTCAGGAGATAATGTATCACTAGTTTAATATTTCATAACAGATTTGACCCTGAGCTTCCCTATATCAATACCCACCCCCCAAAAAAGTAATAAGTAGAAAAATAGGGTGAGATCAAAGCATGATTTGATGAGTGATAATGTTTACTTGCTCTTGTTTTTAAAAACATGGAACTACTAGTATATATTTTTCAAGAGACAATGTTTTTCCTGACTTTAGATTCTCAAAACAATTTCTCAAGCTTGAGTAAAGAAAATAATTCAAGACTAAATCATTCTAGTCATATATAGAAATACTTATGCAGTTAGAAATTTTTATTTTATAAAAAGTTGTATTCAAGATTTCTTTATTGGTTAGGTCACATTTCTATTTTCAGGGAATGTTATTATTATTGTTAGGGTAAGCTTTGCTCCTTAATAACACTTTTATGGAAGAAATTGCTCATAAATTAAAGGTCTAATTAAATCTGACCCCAGTGAGCACTTTTGAGAGTGGTGAAAGTCAGTTTAAGACATTATTGAGGATTCTGTACCTCCCAAATCACACAAAGTTCCCCATCCCGTCTTCTCTGCATCGCAGGATGGTCATAGAGGACTCTTCTTGTCTTCAGTCCACACTGGTCCCTAGATGCTTAATATCCTAGCCTACATGATACCTCGGAGGCATGCAGCTCTGCTGGTGTGACAGACTTCACCTGGGAGGTCCTTGTTGTGGCCCAATTTCGTAGGCCTGCAGGCCAGCCTCCCTTGTAGGCACAGTGTGAACCATTTCCTTCTGAGGGCCTGCTAGCACCATAGGGGCTGCCCAGCTTCTGCTATACCCAGGAGTGTTCCCCATCCCTTCCCCAACCGAGGCAATTCTCCTTTCTCCTATCCTGGTAGTTTCTCCGCTTTGCCATTGCCCCCAACTGTCCTCTCTCAAGCCACTAGCCTTTCTACTTTATCCCTGTTTGTCTGGGACAACACTACTGTGTTTCATTGTCCTCTGAGTCCGCTTAGAATGAGGTTGGAAATACCTAGCAAGAACAAAGTGCACATTAATAGCTCAGTAAATATCTTACCCCACTGAAATGTGCAAAAAATACATTTTTCAGCAATGTTATGCTTATTAGGCACTAGTGCATGGTGATCTACAAGGAGTTAGTAGTTACCACCCATGAATAAAGATGTAAGATATCATGGATGTGATTATATATGCACAGAGAATAAATATACAAGATTCCCAATACTAAAAGAAGATGAATGGAGGGTAAAATACTGTTTATATGCTACTCATGATGTATTAAGGAGGAGAAATTTGATAATTAATCAGTTTAAATGAGTTATTTTTTTACCTAATAGTTTTGACTTTATTGATATATTAAATTTCAATTATATAAATTTGTTTGAATTTTTTTATTTTATTTAACATTAGGAATCTGTCTCAACCAGCAGTTCTCTAAGAAATTTCTGATCAAGGCATGAAACTGCATTAAATAATGAACTTATTGGTTCAAATTGTAACCATGAAATTTGTTACTTGTTCTTTTCTAGACAATGAGGTGAAAATTTAATGCATTTTAAGATTGAGGACACATAAATATATAGATAAATGGTTCTACGGTGTCCAAGTTATGTTTACCATTCTTAGCAATTATTCTCAGTATTAAGACACAAATGACCAGAGATGGAGTTAGAGTCCTGAACCAAGGAGTTAAACTATGCCTATGTGGTTAATTGTATTCTAGCATCAAATTTAAAGGATTGGGAGTAAGAGGGCATTGTCCACTACTTTTATTTTTCATGCGTGGTTCTTTACCTTTGGGCAGATCATCCCAAAAGTTGGCTGTAATTATCTTAATAAATTAAAATTGAAATAAAATGTCACACGTTCTTTGGCAATCCCAATATCTAGAAATAGTGAAGAATAGAATTGAAATAAGGAAGGTTCAAATTCCTTTAAGAAAATCTAAAACATTTAGTTTATTGCCTAATGGAAATATGACTGGTTTTTTCATTCTAGTAACTAAAGGAAAAATTGGGTTTTCATTCTCAAAAACACTTTACTAAGCCATATTGTCTTATCAAATCCAAATTTAAAATGTCCTTTTTATTCTTTTGTGTCTACATCTAGCCTCAAAAGGAAGCTATCTTCAACATGCACACTTTTTAAGGGTAAAAGTTTCATGGTAACTGTAAATTAAAACTGTCTATAATTTCTGAAGTACATAGTATTAAGTTTATGTATAAGGAAAAGACATTTCTAAAATGGTGATAAATGTTAATAATTATAGTTTTATATTGTACATTTACAGGCAGATTGTTAAGTGCTTATTAAGAAGCTTTAGTGTCAGTTGATTTTCAATAATTTTGTTTTATAACTACAAATTGCTGAAATGCCAAGATTATTCAGGTATTAGGAAGGTTTCATTTTGTTTTATTTCTATTTTAAACTTTAAAAAGGAAAAAGGGTTTTGGTAAAGTTTTTTTCTAAAAATATTCATATCAGTAACTTGAATGCATAATAGATTTTTAAATGTTTCACTATTTGGGTTTAAAGTCCTAGATTAAAAAAAAAATTAACGCCTTTTATTTTCTGAAAATAAAGACATTTTGTATATGTTTGCTTATAAATTGTGTATGCACATGTATGTGTATGTGTGAGAGAGAGAATCACAAATGATTTGTAGATGCGTATGTATTTACTTACTTCTGTAGGCTGGACTGTTAAGCAGTTGTCAATGGGTAGGTCATTCAGAGGTCAGGAAGCCTGCAGTTTACTGTCTTAAGGGACCCTCTGTTTTCCCATACCTTACCCAAATCTTTTTTCTGTTTTCTAACTATCTTTGTATACAATATTCTGGACTTATTACTAGGACCCACGTGGAAATTTATTTTTTATGATATGCGTCAGTTGTCCCCAAGACCCATCCCCAGGTTCAGTGATTGGCTTGGAGGACTCATCGGACTCAGTATATAAATTGACTCGTAGCTGCGATTTAATACAGTGAAAGGATACAAATCAAAATTAGCAAAGGGAAAAGGCATATGGGACGAAGTCTAGAGGAAACCAGACCCAAGCTTGCAGAAGTCCTTCCCAGTAGAGTCACACAGGATGTGCTTAATTCTTCCAGCAACAGATTGTTACAACACATGTGAAATGTTGCCTACTATGGAAGTTTGTTAGATACTCCATGTCCGGAGGTTTTTATTTGGAGCTGGTCATGTAGGCACTGTCTGCCTAGCACATACCAAATTCCAAACTCTCAGAAGGAAAGCAGGTGTTCTGTATAAATCATATTGTTTGCATAGTTTAGGCACAGTGAGCCACTTTTATCAGTTAGGCTGGTGGAAACATTCCCCAAATCCAAGTACCTAGATGCTAACCAATGGCCAACCTTCTAATCAGGATTTTTTACTTTTTTTTTTTCTTTTTTCTCTAGGCAGAACATTTTAAAGACAGCAGCCTCAGGTCTGCTATGTTAACTGTTTTCTGCACAATGTGACTTAAAGAGAAAAAAATTAGGTAATTTTAACCTTTATTTAGCAGTATTTATTCATTCAAGTCTGCCTTTCCAGTAATTAACACAAACCATCTGTGAAAGGTGAAACATTTTTACCTGGAGATAGATGTTTAATGCCCTGTCCCTTTTGGTTGTAACTAGTGGGTATAAGCCAATGTACTCTCTAGCAATAAAATCATTCTTTTCTACCCAAATGCTGCTGCCATAGTATTTTGATGATATTACTGTAAGAGTTTAGAAGCCTCGTTTTTTTTAGTTTATTTACCAGTTTTTAATGCTACTTTAATAGCTTTCTGGAAATAGTATGATGAATTTGTCATTCATGTTTCAACCGAGAAATGAGTTACAACTTTGTTGGGAAAATAGAATAGTTTGGTCAGGTGCACTTGCCTCGGGGCAGGTTGGGAGTGGTGCAGCATTCTTTGTGGGCAGGTTGTGTGTGGGTGGAGTTAGTGTGCATGCGCGGCACCAGGGCTTGGCTGGCGTCTGCCTCGGGGGCTGCCAGCCACAACCAAGCTCTCAAACCTACGGCTCCAAGGACCTCTCGGCCGGTTACCTAGCTCATAGACCTGCGTGTGTGAGGGGTCTGGGGACCCAGCCTGGCATGTGAAGGGTTTGTGACCCAGTCTGGACACTGGGCTTGAGGGGTCTGTGAGCTCCAGACCCAGCCCTAGCTCGACAAGCTTGTAAGTAAAGCTCGACAAGCTTGTAATCCATATGCATAACTTAAGTACTACATGAAGTATGATGTTGATATTTTAATGTCATTTATCAACATTGTACTTTGGAGACTGGAAAATGATTAAATATGCATTGGGAACATAATATCCTAGAACTGGAAGATTGAGCCCTTAATAAACTATCAACTCCACCCCAGTCATTAGGTGGGTGCAGAACTAAACCAGCTAAGATGTCTGGTGCTAAAGACACTCCAAAAGTGAGTGCTGCACAGAGTTTCTAGGAGCACAGGTTTGAGTGTGATTAAGCCACCTACCCGAAGGTCTATCTTACATTTTACCAAGATAACCTGTTTTATTGGTCTTTAACAGATTGAAAGAAAATCTTTCATTAATACAACTGCTAAATCATTCTTTGCCCTTTTTTTGTCAGATTGAACCATTCTACTTTCTTCAACCTTTCTCAGAGAAGTTGTAGGAATAGTAATTTTAAACTTTGAAAAATAACAGAAGAAATATCACCTTAGTCTAAACCAGGCATTCTTAGCCTAGGAGTCTATGAACTTGGATGGGAAGAAAGTTAAACACTTTATTTTTACTAACTTTTATCAGAAATTGAGTATTTTCCCCCATTGTTATATCCCAGATTAATTTTTAAAAAATATTTGGATAAGTGTATTTCAATGTAATTATTTCCTCTGTAATCCTATGTATTTTATTTTATGCATTTAGAAACATTTTGAGAAGGGGTCTATAGGATTCATCAAGGGCCCATGGCAAAAAATAGAAAGAAAGAAAGAAAAAAAAAAAAAGGTTACACTCTGTAATGGGGCCACTTGGCTAACTTTTAAATGGGAATCCTCAGAATTGTGCTTTGCTTCCTTTTCCTTATTGAAGATAATGGTGTCTGGAAATGCTCTTCATTTAATGTACTGTTGTACTTCTAGGTTTATGTACAAGTTAATAAAGAAGCAGCAGATGATAAAAGTGTAGCAAAATCAGCACGTGAGTTTTTCCAGCGATTGGAAATGGGTGACATGCAAGCACTTTCACTATGGCAAAAATTTCGAGACTTGAGCATTGAAGAGTACATTCGAATTTACAAGGTACCTGTAGACTCTCCCCTCTGCTCTCCTGTGATGTGGTACAGCTCTTGACTAGTACTAAAGCTGTTCCTCAAGCTCATGTTTTTAGATTTGTGGTTGAGTTGAAAATTGGGACTTAAATTTGTTGTTTGGGCTGAAAGAGCTACAAAATAATCCAAAAGCAGTATCAGGTGACATTCTGGCTTTTTTATCATTCTTTCACTTTTTAAAATTTTTTCTTCTCTTCTTCCTTAGGCTTGTTTGTGATGCATATAGATAATTAATAAACATTTGGTGTTGGGGTAGGACATAACATTGAATAAAAGAGATAAAAATCCTTGCTGTCATGGACCTTACATTCTAGCATGGAGACAGAGCACAAATTAATTAAATTAAAGGCAGAGCAAATTAAGCAAGGAACATATATCATCTGATAGATGATGCTACTACATGGGGAGATCGATGTGCTCTGTGAGTGGAATGAGGAGAGTTTCGGTAAAGAAGCTCATGTGGCTGGAGTAAGTAAGCGAGATGAAGAACAATAGGAAAGGAAGTCAAAGAGGTATGGTGGGGCATAATGTAGGACATTCTTCAGGGCTGTCCAATATAGCTTTTTGCGGATGTGCTCTGTGAGTGGAATGAGGAGAGTTTCGGTAAAGAAGCTCATGTGGCTGGAGTAAGCGAGATGAAGAACAATAGGAAAGGAAGTCAAAGAGGTATGGTGGGGCATAATGTAGGACATTCTTCAGGGCTGTCCAATATAGCTTTTTGCGGTGATGGAAATGTTCTATATTTGTGCTGTTCAATATGGTAGCCACTAGCCATGTGTGGATATTGAGCACTTGAAGTGTGGATAGAGTGACTGATGAACTAAATTCTCAATTTTATTTAATTTAAATAGCCACTCGTGCCTAGTGGCTACCATATTGGACAGCACAGTACCACTGTGAGGACTTGGTTGGTGTAGTGGGAGCCATTAGAAAGTTTGAACAGAGGAGTGACTTGATCTAATTTTTATTTCTCCCCTATGTGACAGATAGTAAAGCAACCTTAATTTTGTCTTAGGGTAAGATAATATTGAATTTAACATTTTTTTGCTTTTGTTTTTGAACCCATTTAGCGTTTAGGAATATACTTTGATGAATATTCAGGAGAATCATTTTATCGTGAAAAATCTCAAGAAGTCATAAAGTTGCTGGACAGTAAAGGACTCCTACAGAAAACAATGTATGATCAGGTTACTATTCTGTAGTAAAGTTATTTGTTCTTTGAAATTGGTATTGTATTCTTTGAGTAAGGGCAACAGAATGTGGTGTGCAGCCTGGCATTTTTTATGGTGCTTTTTGCTGTTCTAAATTCTTTCCCACATGCTGTGGTGAGGTTGCAGAGATCTACAGTAAGAATGAATCTTCCATCTGAAATTGTGAAGAAGGAAAAATAAATCTGCACTAGTTTTGCTGTTGCTCCTCAGACTGCAAAAGTTACCACCACAGTGTGTGATAAGTGCTTAAAGATGGAGAAGGCATTAAACTTGTGGGTAGAAGACATGAACAGAACCATGTTCCAGTTGATGGCAGTCAGGTTTGGTACCATCTGCTGTTTCAAGCATCAACTAGGGGTCTTGGAGCATATCCCCTGCAGATAAGGGGGACTGCTGTACATACCACATTTTTTAAATCAATTCATCCTTTTCTGGACACTCAGGTTTACTCCCTATCTTGGCCATTGTGAATAATGCTGCAGTGAATGTGGGAATGCAGATATCTCTTCGACATACTGATTTTATATCCTTTGGGTATATACCCAGAAGAGGGATTGCTGAACTAAATGGTAGTTCTATTTTTAATTTTTTGAGGAACCTTCATTCTGTTTTCCATAATGGCTGTACTTATTTATATTCCCACCAACAGTGTAATAGGGTTCCCTTTTCTGCATAGCCTCACCAACATTTATCTTTTGTTTATTTCGTAAAAGTCATTCTAACAGGTGTGAGGAGATAGTTCATCTTGGTTTTGATTTGAATTTCTCTGATGAGCAGTGATGAGCACTTTTTGGCCATTGGTATGTTTTCTTTGGAAAAATGGGTGTTCTAATCCTTGCCCATTTTTCAGTTGGGTTATTTGTTTTCTTTCTACTGAGTTATTTGTGTTCCTGATATATTTTGTATAGTAACCCCATATCAGATGTATGGTTTACAAATATTTTCTCCAACTCAGTAGGTTGTCTCTTCACTATTGATTGTTTCCTTGGCTGTGCAGAAAGTTTTTAGTTTGATTCAGTTCCATATGTTTATTTTTGCTTTTTTTTTTTTTCCTTTTTGTCTTTTTTCGTGTCCGGCAACGGATCGCAACCC
>NW_007732338.1:135155-135549 GCF_000696425.1 Galeopterus variegatus | reverse complement strand
CCTAACAACCCCTTCAGCACCAGCTACTTCACAGAGAGGAGCCATGGTAGAGGAAGGGAGGAGTCCCCAGGAATGAGTTATGGGGGCACTGAAAGAGGCAGCGGGGGAGGGGGAAGGAGGGAGAGTGGAAGGGTAAGGTGGAGCAGAAGATGGTGGCAGAGTGAGCCGCTGCGGGGGTTCGGGGGACGGAACTACAGGAGGAGGGTGTCTGTACGGAGGAGGTTTGTCCGCAGGGTCAAAACCATCAGAAGTAGGGGATAATGGAGGCAGCGAGGATAGAGGGGGTTTGGGAGCAAGGAGAACCTGGGAGGGAGAACAGGTGAGACAGAGAGAGGGATTTTGGGCAAGTAGGCGGAAAGCCTCAACGTAGGGAATCTCCTTCCATTTTCTCTGG
>NW_007732338.1:119504-134155 GCF_000696425.1 Galeopterus variegatus | reverse complement strand
GAGAGAGTGAAGGAGGTCCGAGAAGGAGTCCCCTCGGGTAAGGGGTGAGCTCCTCCCGGGTTTCAGCACCAATGAAAGAACAACAGGACCCGAGCTGACAGTTCACCGGAGAAGTTCTGCTTTATTCGGGGGAGAAGCATACATTTATATAGAGGTGGGTTCCGGGAGAGGGTGGTTAGTACACAGGGCGGTAGTTGATTGGCCGGGGGCAGGTAATGATTTCTGATAGGCTGCACCTTGGCACTGGCGAGATTGTTAAGACCCGGAAGAGAAAAGTGCCATGTTTTAGGGAGTGCCTCCTTTGGGGTCTTCTATGGGGCCTTACAATATGCAGTCTCTTTAACTTTCTCAGTCCAAATCCCTCCTCCATGCCTACACATATGCACATACATACATGTTATATCTTACATGTGTGTATATGTATGCTAATATAACGTATGTATTCTAGTAATTTGTACTTCAAATTCCCTAAGGCAAGAATACATTTTGGTCCACAGAGCATGACTTATAGCTCACATAGTAAGTCATAGCAGTCATAGTATCAGAAAATTACTTTGCTATTAAAGTATATTTGTGTAGTACTTATAACTTTCCAGAGAATTCCTGCATCTTATCTCTAAATGCTCTCAACAATTCAGTGAAATAGGTTAATGTAAATATTATTCTCTACATTTCACAGGTAAAAACCTGATGCTCAGAAGACTTCAGTGATTTGCTTAAGTTAGCCCAATTAGCTAGTGGCGGAGTAGAGATTAGAACCACCCTACTCCCAGCTCCTGGATCTTTGATCCTTCCACTAGTTTGCTATTGCCCTCACATTCTTCCCCATTCTTCCACTTTCTAGAACCTCAACTTCTTTATGACTAGCCCTTTGGGGAGACTCTGTATCATACTACTTACCAACAGAGGCTTTGGACTATGAGAGACGTGGGTTCAAATATCTCTGTTCTTTTACACTTATTGTGTGATAGTGGAAAAGTTAATTAATATTCCTAGACCTCAATTTTTCATTTGTAAAATGAAGATAATGATAACTATCTGCTCCTCGAGTTGCTGTGAGAATTAAATTAAATGATCTACATCGTGTCAGTATATTCCCCAACATACAGTAAACAGTACATATAGTGGTAAGTAACTGCTGGTCAGAACTCCAGCCTTAATCCTTCCAAACATCCGTATTTTCCAATCTTATGCCATGGTTATTGAGAGCTGCTGTGTAAAAATTACACAAGCCTGTACTGGCCAGCCACCAAAAAGATTTAAAAAGCATACAACAGTGAAGATGGATTCAGTGTAAGTTAATGGCCTCCACCCTCAGCCGAGTCAGCAATCCTTCCATAAATACATACCCCACAGTTCCTTACTCTAGTTCCCACAGTCATTTGAAAACTTCACCACTTACATCCATAGTATGGATTCAACAATAAAAAGAAATGACGATAAATGCGACAGTATAGATCAACCTCAAGAAAATTATGGTGAGTAAAAATACCAAAACTGAAAGGCTATATACTATATGATTCCATTTATATGACATTCTTGAAATGACAAAATTGTAGAGATGGAGAGCAGATTAGTGGTTACCAGGAGTTAGGGATGAGGAAGTGTGGGTGGAGGGAGGGAGGTGAGTGTGGTTATAAAACAGCAGGGTGTGGTGGCTGTTCTGTGTGTTCTATATGTGAACTATAGTGGTAGATACAAGACCCTACATGATAAAACTCCATAGAACTAAATACACACATACACATACACACACAGTAAACGTCAAAGCAAAAAAAAACAAAAAAACTAAATAAAACCTTAAGAAGTTTATATTAGTTTCTGTGTAATCAGGTGATTCATTTCTAGCCATAAAATATTGGTCTAGGAGATCCTGCCCATGATTTGGAAGTCATTTTGATTGCCCCTGAGTCCAGAAAGAGTTACTTTTTAAAATAAACATACAGAATGTTTCAATTCAAGAGGTTCTTTCATTACAACCACTGTTTTATCTGTTCACTTTCCATAAATGTTGTTATTAAAAATACTTTAGTGCAGTGTCTTCCTAATACTTCTGTCTTTTTCTTGTTTTCTTTCCCTACTTTGTGCTGTGGTCCAATATTGAAACTTCATGACTGTTAATGCATTTTATTTATTTATTCATTTATTTATTTTATTCATTTATTTTTTTTTTTAAAGATGACTGGTAAGGGGATCTTAACCCTTGACTTAGTGTTGTCAGCACCACAGTCTCCCAAGTGAGCTAACTGGCTATCCCTATACAGGATCTGAACCTATGGCCTTGGTGTTATCAACCACACTCTCCCAAATGAGCCATGGGCCAGGCCTAATGCATTTTATTTAGTGCAGAGTTTACATAAATTTTAAAATCCCCAAATACACTGAAATCACTCTCACACCCGTTACTTCTCCCTTACCATCTATTCTCAGTGTCTCCAGACCTGCTGCATTTCCTCTGGCTCTATCATGCCGAACCAGTCTTGCCTGGTTAAACCAAAACTACCTAAAGAGCATCTGGTTCTAACATCAGCTCTCTTTCACATTTGCCAAGCATTAAAACTTTCCCGAACTCCTTATTAAGCCTTTTTCCTGTAGTAATAAGTGTGACTATAATTTTTAGGCCTCTCTATAGTAAACACCAGGCTTTGAAACAAAAATGGTTCAAAGAAGAAACAACAGACAAATATCATTAATGTATTTGCAGAAATCCTAACTAGAATATTCACAGATTAACTTAAAAGATGAGAAATATGCAAAATCAGTAAGGGAAGACGAGCACTCACTCTCATATACTCCTGTCAGAAATGTACATTTATACCAAACACTGAAGGGCAATCTGGCATTACGCATTAAAACTTTTAAGAGTGTTCGATTAAGCAATCTACCTAAGACACTAACTGGACAAGTGTGTAAAGCTGAATAAAACAAGGAAATTCACCAGAATTTTGTTCACAGTTGTGAACATTTGTAAATAACACAAGTATCTATCATAGGAGATTCGTTCAATAGTGTTGGTACATTTGTTCAACAGAATATAATATAGACATTAAAAAATTGTGCTTATCTACTTATTTATTGACAGATTGAAGTGATCATAATTTATTGTTTTGCAATAATAAGGGTAATAGTATATTAAGTAGTTCTTTAGTTTTAATAAGGATTTATAGATTCAGATTTTGAAAGGATAATATTATGAATAGTAAACTTATACTCTGGGTCCATTTATGGATGACTTTTATTTTGAAAAATTCTTTATTTAAAAAAAAATTGTGGGGCCGGCCCGTGGCTCACTCGGTAGAGTGCGGTGCTGATAACACCAAGGCCACGGGTTCGGATCCCATATAGGGATGGCCGGTTTGCTCACTGGGTGAGCGTGGTGCTGACAACACCAAGTCAAGGGTTAAGATCCCCTTACCGGTCATCTTTTATAAAAAAAAAAAAAAATTGCAGTGACCATTAAGGTAAAGTAGAACACTTCTCTCTCTCCCTCATGTTTACATATGAAGAGATCACCATGAGGTAGCAGCTAAATGTTGGCCTCCAAAAAGATATGTCCATATCCTATCCCGCAGAAGCTGTGAATGTGACCTTTGGGAAAAAAAAAATCTTTGCAGATGTAATGAATTTAATCATCATGATATAAGATCATCCAGTCCAAGATTACCGAGGTAGGCCATAAATCCAATGACAAGTATCTTTATAAGAGACAAGAGAGAAGACAAAGATAGAAGATGAAAGGAGCAACTAGAATGTTGTATCAAGGAACACCAAAGATGGGCAACAGTTACCAGAAGCTATACCAGCAGCTTCTTTGGCAGCAGGGATGAGACGCACCAGCACAGAGCCACAGCTGCCTGTTACCTTGCAAGGGACAGTGTGGGGCTTGCCAGGCTTTTTCCCCTGTTGGCCTTACATCATAGGGACAGTGGAGAACTTGGCCAGGATGATGGCCTCACTCATGGCACTAGCTACTTCCTTGGAGTGCTTAACACCTAGATGACACGTCCACTATTGTAACAAATGGTAACAAGTCCCTTGTTCCTGGTTTGCTGGCCAGCACAAGTCTACTATTGCACAGGTATAATCTTCAAAACCTTGTCTCTAAGAAATGCGCCAGGGAAAAAGTCGATGTTCTCAGACCTTTTGATGGGTACAGAGAAGAGACAGATCTCCTCCAGGGACTTGATCTTCATATCCTTGACTCAGAGGCACAGCTTGGTGATGGGATCCACTCCCTGTCCTTGGTCTTGCCTCCACAAAATCTGAGACCCAGCCCAAATGCCATTGCAGAAGCCTCCCAAGAAGCCAAGGCCTCCAGTTCCAGGCCATACACATCTGTCCTGGAGAATACCCTGTGTGGTGATGAGAAGAATGTATATTCTGCAGTTGTTAGATGAAATGTTCTGTAAATGTCTGTCATGTCCATTTGGTCTAACGTGCCATTTAAATCCAATATTTCCCTGCTATTTTTTTGTCCGGGTAATCTGATGAATGCAGACAGAGATGTGTTAAAGTCCCCAACTATTATTGTATTGGTGTCTATCTCTTCCTTTAGATTCAATAACATTTGTGTTGTATATCTGGGTGCTCCAATGTTGGGTGCATATATATTTAAGATTGTTATATTGTCTTGCTGCATAAATCCTTTTATCATTATATAATGTCCTTCTTTGTTTCTTTTTATATTTCTTGGTTTATTTTATTTTTATTTTTTAATAAGAAAACAAAATTTATTGCTTACAGTTTTAGAGGCCAGAAGTCCAAAGTCCAGCAAACACATCTGATGAGTGATGGCAGAGTATCACATTGCAAAAATGGTGGAGCAGAGAGGGCAAAGTTCTCATGTGCTCTTCTTTTATTCTTTTTTTATTTTTTAGTAGCATATTTATTATTACAAATTGTACTTATTCTTTATGCCACTTATCCAATCTCTCTCCTTTGTCCTCCTCCTCCCCCTTTAATAACCAGAGATTTGTTCTCTCCATCTGATAGCTTAACTGTTCCTCTGTTGATCTGTTGCCTGGACGATCTGTCCAGTACTGAGACAGGTGTGATCAAGTAGAGGATAGTAGAAGATAGTAGAGGAGGACCTCTACTATCATAAAGCAGATGTTTCGGGCTGGCCCGTGGCTCACTCGGGAGAGTGTGGTGCTGATAACACCAAGGCCACAGGTTCGGATCCTATATAGGGATGGCTGGTTCGCTCACTGGGTGAGCGTGGTGCTGACAACACCAAGTCAAGGGTTAAGATCCCCTTACTGGTCATCTTTTTAAAAAAAATAAAATAAAGCAGGTGTTTCTTCTATTACTCTGGAGTGTGTTTTGTGGAGAGAGAAGACTTCTTTGTTTTTTACTGTTTGTTTGTTTATTTGTCTCTGCTGGTGCCTCTCCTTGTGTGAGTGCAATTGAGAGTCTAGCATGTGCCATCTGCATGGTGGCTGTGATTGCTGCCATAGAGACTAGGAGCTTTTGCAGCACCTGTGGCAATTGCAGTGCCTACGGTAGTCTACCCACATGGAAGTGGTGTTTTGGTATGCTCTTGACCTGGTTGTAGCTGGGTTTGGCTTTCCCCAGCTCCACACCTCAGGACTCCGGCAGGGCCCAAGGGCAACATTGTTAGTGTGTCTAAGTTGAAGCTGGGTTCAGCTTCCCCTGGCCCCATGCCTCAGGACCCCAACAGGGCCCCAGTTTGGTGGCAGCAGCATGCTTAGTTGTGGCTGGGTTCTGCTTCCCCCAGCTTCATGTGTCTATTTTTTGGTGTAAAGTCTATTTTATCTAATATAAGTATGGCATCTCCTGCTAGATTTGGTTTCCATTTGCATAGAATAAAGTTTTCCACACCTTCACTATTAGTCTATCTGCCTTTTTATTGGTGAGGTGGGTTTTTTGCAGGCAGCAAATAGTTGGGTCTAGTTTTTTAATCCATTCAGTGAGTCTGTGTCTTTTAAGTGGGGAATTTAATCCATTTACATTCAGGGTTGTTATTGAAAAGTATTGCCTTATGCTTGCCATTTTGTTAATTTTTTATGGTTGTATTATATTTCTTGTTCTTTTCTTTCCCTTTTATTGTTTGTCTTTGCTGTTTGCTGTTTTTTTGTAGTGATACATTTTCTTTCTCTTTCTCATTTGAGTGTCTCATAGAGTGTATCTGCTCTACTAGTGGTTTTTATTCTTTCTCATGTGTTCATGATGATAGTTATCACTCTTTTGATTCTAGACATAGGACTCCCTTGAGGATTTCTTGTAGGGCCAGTCTTGTGGTGGTGTTTTCCTGCAGTATTTGTTTGTCTGGGAAAGATACTATTTCTCCTTTTTTTCTGAAGGATAGTTTTGCTGGATATAGTATTCTTGACTGGCAGTTTTCTTCTCTTAGCATCCTCTCCTGGCCTGTACGGTTTCTATTAAAAAGTCTTCTATTAATCTGATGGGGATTTTCTTTTTTCTTTTTTTTTTTTTTAAAAGATGACTGGTAAGGGGATCTTGTTGTCAGCACCAAGCTCAGCCAGTGAGCGAACTGGCCATCCCTATATGGGATCCGAACCCAGGGCCTTGGTGTTATCAGCACCACACTCTCCCGAGTGAGCCACGGTCCGGCCTTTTTGTCTTTGACTTTTGACCATTTAACTATAATGTGTCTCAGGAAGGACCTTTCTGGGTTGAATCTGCTTGGGTATCTTTGAACTTCTTTGATTTGAGAGACCATATCTCAACTGATTCTTCAGCTATTGTTTCATTAAATAGGCTTTCAATGCCTTTCCTTTCTCTTTCCCTTCTGGTACACCTATAATAAGGATGTCTATATGCTTAAGATTATCCAATAGATCTCATAGGCTTTCTTCACTTTTTAAAATTCTTGTTTATTGTTTTTATTTATTTATTTTTTTGGTTCAACTGGGTTAATTCAAAAAGCCTGTCTTCTAGTTCAGAAATTATTTCTTCCACTTGTTATAGACTATTGGCTTACCTCTCAGTTTCATTTTTTATTTCATTGAATGAATTCTTTTGTTTCAGGATGGTTCAACTGGGTTAATTCAAAAAGCCTGTCTTCTAGTTCAGAAATTATTTCTTCCACTTGTTATAGCCTATTGGCTTACCTCTCAGTTTCATTTTTTATTTCATTGAATGAATTCTTTTGTTTCAGGATTTCTGCTTTGTTTATTTTTATGGTTTCTATTTCTTTGTTGAATTTCTCATACATGTCCTGGATTTTTTTTTTTTTTTTTACTTCATTGATTCTTACCTATTTTTTAATGCATCATGTTAAGTTTCCTTTAGATTGCCATTTGGGATTCCTCTTCAGACATTTCACCAGTTTCTTGTTTGGGTTCTAGTATTGGAAAATTATTGTCTTCTTTTGGGGATGACATGTTTTCTGTTTTTTCATGCTTCTGATATGACTGCATCTATGTCTTGGCATCTGGTGATGTAGTTGCTTCTTTTAATTTTTTGGAGTTGTTTTTGGAGGAAGAGGCTCTTACCTGTAGAAATGTTCTATATTGATAGTTGGGTTGGGTGTTGTAGGTTTGGTTCTGGATGTGTACAGTAGTAGGTGCTGGCTAGCTCCCTGCACCTTCTTCACTGGGATGGATGGGCCTGCTGGGTCAGGTGGGACAGTAATCTCCCAGGGAAGGGGGGTATAGATCCAGGCAGCCTGTGTACTCCTTGTAAACTCTCCACTGAGGCAGCCAGGCACGGTGTGTCAGGCGGGACTGTAAGCTCCTGGGAAAGGTGGGCATGAATCCAGGCAATGGGTGCACTCCCTGTTTACTTTTCACTGGGGTAAGGGGGAGGAAGCCTCTGTGTCATGCTGGTCTTGAGCTCCCAAGGGAAGGTGGGCATGGACCCAGGTGGCTGGCAAACTCCCCCTGTGCTCTCCCCTGGCATTAGCCAGCCCCCTGGGTCAGTGGGACTCTGAGTTCTCCTGGCTCCTATCTCAAAATGGCTATGTCCAGTAGCAGTCTAGGACCGAGGGGGATGGGAGGACTCAGCATGTCATTCCTCTCTAGAAAAAATGCAGTCATTTGGCTTCCTCGTAGCACCCCATGCTGGGCTCACCGTCTACCAAGGACACATAGTTACTTTGTAGCCTTATTTTATTTATAGTTTCTCCAGTCTTTGTACTGCTCTTGGTCAGGTGCTTCCCCTGTCTTTCTATGTTGCTGTCTTGAGTTTCTAGTTTTTAGGGGTGGGGGGTTTTCTCATTGTTTTGATGGATTCTGTTGTACTCTACTAGATGTTATACACTACAGATGACTCTGTTGCTTTGGACTTTCTTTGCAGTAGAGGCAAGGTCTGGCTGCCTGTAGCCAGCCATCTTGCTGAAAACAAATCAAAACAAAACAAAACATCTCCTCAGTTGGCTTTTAAACTATACAGACCCCTCGCTAATCAGTAATAGGAAATCTTCATCCTAGATTTTTGCCTAAGAATGTAACTTATAATAGTTTGCTTCCACCTCTTAGAAGATTTAATTGTTAGAAACTATGCCTAAAGGATAACCAGCCTTTCTATTACTATCAGGCAGACCAGTGCTGTCCAATCCAACTTTCTGTGATAACGAAAATTATTTATATTTGTGCTGCATTTCATATAAATGGAATCATATATTATATGGTCATTGGCCATTTGTGAGTACCATTTTTTTTTTCCCCGCTGCTGGAAGGTACAGGAATCTGAGCCCTTGGCCTTGGTGTTATATCACTGTGCTCTAAACAACTGAGCCAACCAGTTATCCTGTGAATGCCTTTTTTACCTAGCATAATGTTTTCAAGGTTCATCCATTTTGTAGCACATGTCAGTACTGCACTTCTTTTTATGGCTGAAAAGATTCCATTGTTTGGATATACCATATTTTACTTATTCATTAGTTGATGGGCATTTGGGTTGTTTTCCCTTTTGTGTGTTTTGTTTGTTTGTTCGTTTTGGCAGCTGGCCTGGTAGGAGGATCCAAACCCTTGCTCTTGGTATTATCAGCACCATGCTCTCTCAAGTGAGCCACTAGCCAGCCTGTTTTCACCTTTGGTTATTATGAATAATCCTTCTGACCCAGGGGGCTGGCTAATGCCAGGGGAGAGCACAGGGGGAGTTTGCCAGCCACCTTCTTGTAAAAGTTTTTGGGAGGACATATGTTTTCATTTCTCTTGGGAATATAACTACCAGATGAATTGCTGTGACATATGGAAACTCTGTTTAGTTGTTTGAGGAACTGCCAGACTCTTTTCCAGAGTAACCATACCATTTTACATTCCCACTAGCAGCATATGAGAGTACTAATTTCTCCACATTTTGCCAACATCTGTTATTGTCTCACTTTTTTATTACAGTGGCCATTCTCACTAGCCATTCTGGTAGTGGTATCTCATTATGTTTTTAATATGCATTTTCCTGATGAATAATGATGTTGAATATCTTTTCATGTAGTTATTGGCCGTTTGCTTATCTTTTTTTGAGAAATGTCTGTTCAGATCCTTTGCCCACTTTTTAATTAGGTTATGAATATTTTTATTCTTGAGTTGTAATAGTTCTTTATATGTTCTAGATACAAGCACCTTATGAGGTGTATAATTTGAATATATTTTCTCCCAGTTACTGTTTGGGTCACTTGACTTCAGCCTAAAGCAACTCACTTTATTATTTCTTGTCAGATAATTCTGATAACAGTAAATTTTTTCAGTTTTTATTTATTGGGGAAGATCTTTATTTTGCCTTCATTTTGAAAGATAGATTTGTTGAACGTAGAATTGATGGTTGATCATTTTTTCTTTTAGGCATTTTGAATATGTTATCCCATCATCTTCTGGCTTCCACTGTTTCTGCTGACAAGTTAGAAGCCATTGTTTCTTTGAGTATTTTTCTGCTCCTTTCTCTCTCTCCTATTCTAGTACTCTCATTATACATTTGTTGTAGCTCCCATGTTTTTCTGAGGCTCTGATTCTCTTTTTATTCTTTGTGTTTTTTTTTGGATTGCATAATCTCTCTTGATTTTTGCTCAAGTTTGCAAATTCTTTCCTCTACCAATTTTTTTTTTTTTTTTTAATAAAGATGACCAGTAAGGGGATCTCAACCCTTGGCATGGTGTTGTCAGCACCATGCTCAGCCAGTGAGCAAACCGGCCCTCCCTATATAGGATCCGAACCCGGGGCCTTGGTGTTATGAGCACCGCACTCTACTGAGTGAGCCACGGGCCGGCCTATTCCTCTACCAATTTAAATCTACTGTTGAGCCCCTCTATAAATTTTTTCACTGTATATATTTAACCCTTAAAAATTTTTTTTAATGTTTTTGTTCTTGTTTTTGTTTTTTTTTTGGTGGCTGGCCCATACAGAGATCTGAACCCTTGTCCTTTGTGTTATCAGCACTGTGTTCTAACCAAGTGAACTAACTAGCCATCCCCCAGGTTATGCTTTTTAATTCCACTATTTCCACTTGGATCTCTTTTACTCTTTCTATCTCTTATTGATAATCTCTGTTTAATGTGACTTCTTTAATCATGGTTTCCTTTAATTCTTTGAACATATTAATAATGGCTACTATCAAAATCTCACATCTGGTCACTCTCACAGTCAGTTTCTGTTGCCTTCTTTTTTCCTGGAGTAGGAGGGGTCATACTTTCCTGTGTCATTGCATGTCTCATAATTTTTTGTTGGAAACTGAACATTTTAGATAATAAATTGTAGGAACTCTGGGTTCTGATCTCATTCCCTGCCCCCATTTGTTATTGCTATTTGCTTAGTCACTGGCTGCATTATTTTAATAGAGTTTATATCCCATCGCCAACCCTGTAACCACCCCAGTGTGAAGCCTCTGATATTGCTCCTCAAGGCCTCAGCCTTGGCTGTGCTCTCAGTCACTCTTGATGACAGTGGTTTTGGTCAGTGCTCTCTTTGACTACCTCTTTCCCTGACCACACCCAGCTATTAATTGACCACACTCCACTAATTGCCAGCTGATTGTTTTCAATAATGCCCTGGGGCATGAATAGCTCCACAGACTAAACTAATCAAATTGGGACTTTACTGAAGGGATAGTTCCTTTAGTCAGTATTTGAGATTTGTTTTGACTCCTGGTGGTCTCCTCCCAGATGTCTCTTTCTCTGGTTCTCTCCAGCACACTAGTAGACCTGCAGTTTAGCTTATATCTCCAGTGAACCTACCAGTTGCCTCCCAATTGCCCTTAGCCACAGCCTCCACAGTTTTTTAGAATAATCTTAGGCTTGATCTCTTTGGGGAAAAACTCTGTTTTCTGTTTTAAGTCCTACTTCTCCCCTGGGGTGAACTTTCTAAGTTGTGGCTCTAGGGCTGTGAGGTGAGAACAATGGCAGGCTTCTCTCTGAGTGACATCTCCATCCTCAGGAGGGAGGGGGGCAGTAGCCTCAGGTCTTCTCAGCTTGACTCTCCCAGTGTGGAACCACTGCCTTATGAGCCAGGGCAAGGACGATAGGGTCGCCAGTATTATCAGCAGCACTGAGCCCAAGGTAGAGCCTTGCCCCACTATTGGGGGCTGGGCAAATGAAGGGAGCCCCCTCCTCTCTGCAGTGCTTGCCTGGAATTTAGCCTTTGCAATAGGTAGCTGGGGACAGGATGAAAGATGTTGATATCCTGCCCCTCCCAAGAGGATAGCCTCCTGACTGGGAGCTAGGGGAAGAAGGATCCTTGTGACTGGCTTTGCCAGTCTGGAGTGGAGTTTCCATCTCACTGAGTTGGGAGAGTAGAGTGAGGGAACAGGTTATTGAAGTATCACAGACTTGCTCTTACCAAAATTTCATAGACTTTCTTGAATAAGTGTTTCTTCGTGTTAGGTTTGAATCTTGAAGGTTTTAGTCTCAAACCCGGAGCAAAGAAAACCAGGAGCCAGGCAGTAAATTTAGGGTAGGCTTTAATGGGGGCGCTCCCGGGCGAGGTTCCACGGCCCCGCAAGGGAGTGAGGCCAGGGAAGTTGCGCCTGGGCAAAGGCAGGTGGGGTTTTTATAAGGGTGGGCCGTTGTTGGCCAGCAGTCCATATATGGTGCGTAGCTGTGTAAAGTTAAGTTTCGGTTTCCTGCATAGGTTCTGTTTTCTCCAATGTGACGTGGCCCTGAGCCGTTGCTCTGATGGCGTGGGGGGAGATCTCTTGGAAGATGACCTTCGGGTCAGGCAGGAAAGTCCCAGGGGTGGGTCCAACAAGATGGAGGCCTGGGTGCCATTTTGCTGACATTTCCCTATTCCGCCAGCCCAACACTTCATTTCCTGTATGTCCTAAAGGCCATTTCCAGAGACTTTAAATGGTTAGGTTTTTGAAAAATAATTTTCAACCTGTTAAATAAAAATTATAAAAGGCCATTGTTTTGGACTAAGTTCCTTCACTAGGCTCCAAAAGAATAGACTAAAAATTAAAATGGAGTCACCCCTGCTAAGTTCCACATCACTTGAGCTATGGTCTGACCGTATGAGAAGTCAGGAGAAAGAGATTACAGCCAATTTTCCAAACAGGCCAGTTTAAATCTTCAATAGGTATGATATGAAGTCCCCTCTGCTTTAATCCTTATGTAAAAGAGATAGTTTGATGTAACCTGATGTTAACCAGCCAGTTATCTTTCTATTGTTCTGTTTTCCTGTACCCACCTAACATGGAAAGTAACTTTGAAATGATCAATCCACTTTTTGGTCTTTGTTTCTACTTTCTTCAGTCTTTTTCTTCTATAAAATCAGCCTCGTCAGCTTGGCTCATTGGAACACTTATTGTAGTTTATGGAATAACGTGTTGCCCAATTCTAGAATCACAATAAAGCCAATTTGTTGTAATTTTTGTTTGACAAATCATTTCCCTAGGGAGTGGGTCTGTGAGCTCCTCACACTGTTATGCCACAAGTCTCTCCTCTGGTTGTTGATTTTTATGCAGAGCCCGAACCTTAACATTTGAGATTGGTAGAAAAGTTTCTTTTGATTAATTAGAATTCAAGGGTGGTAAACTATAGCCTGGTGGCAAAATCTGACCAGCTCTTTTTGTAAATAAAGTCTTATAGGAACACAGCCCACTTTAAAATACATTATTTATGGCTGTTTTTGCTCTACAATGGCAGAGCTGAATAGCTGATAAAGAGATTGTTTGGCACATAATAGTAAAAATATTTACTTTACAGAAAAATTTTGCTGACCTCTGAATTAGATGATAATATCCAGGAGGGAAATATAGAGATGGTGTCTTGTAATTTATACCTCAATGATTTGACATTATTAAATAAAAATTACAGTAGGCCATTGTTTGGGACTAAACTTTTGCAGTAGACTTCAACAGACCAGTGTAAAAATCAAAATGAGTCACTTATACTAAAGTTCTGACACCAAGTTGAAACTAAGTTATCTGACCTTCCCAGGATTCAGGAGGGATAACAGCCTAATTTCCCAAACAGTCAAGTTTTAATTTGCATGGTAAGAAAGTTTCCTCTACATTAATCCTTACCAAAAAAAAGTAACCTGAAATAAACTGAGGTGAACCAGTTATTTTTCTATTGTTTTGTCTCCCTGCTTCTGCCTTATAAGGAAACTAACTTTGAAGTGACCAGTCTGCTCTTTTGTTCTTTGTTCCTGCTTTCTTCAGACCTTCTCTGTTTGTAAAACTGACCTCTTCTGTTCACCTCATTGGAACATTTATTCTATTTGTTAGCAGACAGCAGGGGTCCATTCCTTGAAGAGGGTAGCACTGCAAAGACCAGGGTAGGAAGAAAAGGCTTTATTACTTCCAAGTGAATTGGAACATTTATTCTATTTGTTAGCAGACAGCAGGGGTCCATTCCTTGAAGAGGGTAGCACCGCAAAGACCAGGGTAGGAAGAAAAGGCTTTATTACTTCCAAGTGAGGGGAACACTGGAGATAGCTCCCAAAGCAGTGTCTCTCTGAACAAGGGAAAGGGGTCATCTTATATAGCCAAAGTTCCTGCCTAACTTTCCTCCCAAGTTTTCATTGAGGTCCTCTCATGTAAATGAAGGATAAAAGCTTGTTCAATTTGGATTGGTTGACTATGGGACATAGTTCACTGGTCAGTTCTGAATCCATATCTGCATTTGGACCCAGGAAGGAATGTGGCATTGGGGCAACAGTGGGACCTCAGGAAGCTGTCACCCAGGCTAAACCTGGAGCCCTTAGCTAGTATGGGTTATAGTCCGTAGGTGGCAAATTGAGACTTCCTATCATGGTTAACCCATGACATGAAACAGGGGCAAGTAGGCAGGTAGGTGTGGAGATCCCAGCTTTTCCTTGGGTGGAGATTCACGAAAGTTCATCTCTGGGGCCTGTATTTCAGTTTCAGCTGATGTATTTTGAAGGGAGTCTAGTATTTCGTGGTTTGACTTCCTGCTGCCTCCTGTAAAAACAGATACTCAAAACAAAGGGTTATGACTGGCTCACTTCCTGTTCCCAACCTTTTAGCAGTGGTCAGAGCCTGGGCATTTAGGAGACTCTGTACACTTGGTTACATATTTTATGAAATTGTAGCGTCAATGAGAGAAAGCTTCCTTCTTTGCTCTCTCAAGTTCTACTGAAAACAAACTGACAAAAGGTAGATTAATAGCAGAAAAATCCCCGTACCGGCCAGCCCCCAAAAAAAAAAAAAAAGGAGAAAAAGGCATATGGATTTAATATAATGTGCATGAGGGAAAATCACAGGACAGTGATTAC
>NW_007732338.1:116513-119374 GCF_000696425.1 Galeopterus variegatus | reverse complement strand
CAGATACTCAAAACAAAGGGTTATGACTGGCTCACTTCCTGTTCCCAACCTTTTAGCAGTGGTCAGAGCCTGGGCATTTAGGAGACTCTGTACACTTGGTTACATATTTTATGAAATTGTAGCGTCAATGAGAGAAAGCTTCCTTCTTTGTTCTCTCAAGTTTTACTGAAAACAAAACTGACAAAAGGTAGATTAATAGCAGAAAAATCCCCGTACCGGCCAGCCACCAAAAAAAAAAAAAGGAGAAAAAGGCATATGGATTTAATATAATGTGCATGAGGGAAAATCACAGGACAGTGATTACCCAATAACCCAATGGGATACAGATACTTATACACCCTTCTTCATAGGTGAGGTGTTGATGGAGGGCTATTTAGAGGCCAAGGACAAACTTCCTCTTTACTTTTTGCGGAAGCAAAGCACTTCAGTCTGTGAGGAAATTTGAATGAGACTTTTATTTAGATTTGCAAACCGGGTAGACCACCTCTAAGTGTGGGAAGTAAGTCTGCCCAACAAGCAGAAAAAGCAAGGAGGCTTTATAGTCTAAGTTCAGGAAAGCCTAAATAGTAAACAAATTCCAAGCATTGTGTGCAGACGGAATAGATAGCTGACTATGACTTATTGAACAAATGGTTTCTCAGGCCTTTTACAATACCTATAGCTACTCCAATCTAGGTTATTTAATTTGTAAGTAATTCTCATATAACATCCTGTCTTCCCAGGGTTTCTCTAAACAATATCATCTGTGCTTATCTACACAAGAGTCTCTTTGTCAAGCAGTAAATTCTAATGAAGGGTCAGCTTCTTGAGCTAAAAGAAAACAAGTCAATTTAGTTTTTTAAAAATGGAGTCACTGTGGTACTTTTCTTTTACTCTGTCCTAGCCTCTTTTCTTCTTCATCGCTCTGAAGTTTCATTGATAAAAATCACTGACAAATTTAGATTAATATGAAAAAAATGCATAACAAATTTTATTAGTTAACATGCTGAGAGGGCGGCAAAGCATGGGGGACTCACAAGAGAGTAATGTCGCAATTTTCCATTGGGGTATAGAGCTTTTATACCCATCTCCATTGAGAAAAGGGAGTTGGGGGTGTAGGAGTAAATGACATTTAGGGAGACACAATGGGCCTGGAGGATACAGAGTGTCCTGGGACGAAGTCTATTTGATCTGCAGAGCAGACAATGACTGGTAAATGATTTTCTTCAAACTACTGAATGGGACCAAAATAGAAGACAATGGTCTGTGATAAAGGTTAGTCCAGATATGTTGACAGACTCTAGTCTTTTTTCCTGTGATGAGTTAAATTCATGAAAACTCAAGGGAAAGGACCAGAAGTAATTTCTTCTTTGGTGGGTTCTGTCTTTAGGCAGATAAGGGAACGGCTTCACCTTGTGCATTGAAGAGAGACAGAGAATTGAGAGACCGGAATTGGTGGTGGGGGGAATGCGGCGGTCAGAGAGATCTTGAGGCTGTCTGTTTCTTTATTCCAGTACATCAAAGCACCATATTTTGGGGTAACAGCTTTCTGCATCTCAACAGGTATAAGAGTAAGTAATTTTTAGGGGAAATGAATGGACCTAATGTTCAGACAATGGTTAGTAAATGATTTTCATTGGGAATTTGATGGGACAGAGAACAGATGATGGCTTGGGACAAAGTTCATCTGGGCATTATGTGTGGTGTTTATTTTTCAGTTTCTTCCTCTGTTACAGATTATGAGATTTCAGAGAAGAGATGAAAGGTAGTTGTGTTCTCTTTGGTGGGTCCAATTTTTATGCAGGTAAGAGAAAAAGCCTCTTCCAGCATCCACTGACCTTCAAGGGCCTTTAATTCAAATTATTCAGCATACTAGTGTGCCATATTTTGGGGTGAAATTTCCCAGGATTTTCCAGAATGAAGTACTGTCCAATTCTACAATTGCAAATATAGCCAATTGAGATCTTAAACTGAATTTGTTGTAATTATGTCCTTTGACCATGGGTATACTTATGAATGATCTGGCAATGGAGAATGCCCCTCTTCCTCAACACTCAGCTAAGAGGATGTGAAAGTAAGCATGCACATAGTCTGGTTTTATTAGTGGTATAAGTGACTTTCAATAGATAATTGGTTTTGTTATCTAATTGTCAGATAATAGGGCCACAGGGCTGGCCAGTTACCTCAGGTGGTTAGAGCACAGTGATGTAACATCAAGGCCAAGGGTTTGTATCCCCGTACTGACCAGTCACAAAAAAAAAAAAAAAAAGAAAAGAAAAAGAAAGAAAGAAAGAAGGAAAGAAGGGCCATAGATCAGTTATTCTAAAATGCAAGTTTTATTCCATTTCATTGGAATAAAACCTACTTTCCTCCCAAGTTTTCATTGAGGTCAACAGCAAGAATATGATTCTTTTAAACAGCAAGAACATGATTCTGTTCTTTCCAAATAATTAAATTCTACTTTTTTTTTACTAGGCAACACCAAAAAAAAACTTTCTCCAGAGACTACATTCCTAGTCCCTTGAAAGAAGGTGATATATCTCATTCATTTTTATAATTCTGATGGGTATCAGGAAAGCCTACTCTAAAATTAGTGTCTGAGGATTTGAAATTTTAAAACTGCTTTTATCACCTCTTCAGGGACAAATATTTTTTAAAAAGAAGGGGAAGGTGACAAATCTTTTTAGTCACAATAAATTAAAAATAAGTATTGACTATAGAAGTATGAGAAATAAAATGAAAATCATCTGAAATAGAAGTAACTACTATTAAAATTTCTAAGAATATTGTCGCAGACATCTATGCATAAACAAAAGCAAATTTTTTTTTTTCACAACTAGAACCATATTATTATAGGCTTTTAATCTGATTTTTGGACTCAT
>NW_007732338.1:114250-115643 GCF_000696425.1 Galeopterus variegatus | reverse complement strand
ATGCATATAGATTTAAAATTTAAAAATCCCCTTTCACTTTGGACTCCTACTTTCCAACATGCTAGAGGTAACCACTGTCAAGAATTCAGTTAGTTTCTTTTCAGGTTTTTTCTAATGAATTTCCATACAAATACCACAAATACATAATTTGTGGTTTTGTTTGTTTGTTTGTTTGTTTGTTTTTACATAAACAGGATTATTACATCATATGCATTATTCTGCACCTTTTTCTTTCACTTAACAATATATTTTAGTGAGGCTTTCCTGGAAGTATATGTTGATCCCTCTCATTCTTTTTAACTGCTGTGGGGGTATCACATAGTGTCAGAGAAGATGGATGTTTAAAATTTGATATTTTGCCTTTCAAAATATGAGATCTGTTTCTTCCACAACCTTGACAACACTATAATTAATCTTTCTAATTATGGCTATCTAATGAGCAAAAAGTGACGTCTCATTTGAAATTGCATTTCCCTGATTACCAATGAGTTTGACCATCTTTTCTTGTGGTAATGAGATAGGAGGTGCTCAGTCCCTCTCGGATTGGGTTTCAAGCCACTCCTCTGAGTCTCAAACCACTCCTCTAGGACTCAAGCCCTGCCTGCAAGTCCTCAGCTAAGGTGGGCAGTAGCACTTATTTTCAGCACTAGCACGTGGAGATTGGGACCACAGGAGGTAGACTGTGTAATTTCACTGGCTGAGCATGCTCAGTAAAAAGGAGTTTATACCTTGAATGACCTCCCACTGGAGGCTCTAGAGAGCACCTAGAATATTCTAAGTGTATTTGGTGCATGTGGTGGAATTTGACCAAAGAGCATGCTCTACAAGAGACCAACTGAGCATATGCAAGACTAGGTTTTGTAACTGGGAACTACCCCTTTAGCTGAATATCCATTAGATAGAATGAATGTGTATAGATAGCCAAACTATATAAGTTGAATACAGGAAGAAGTTGGGGCTGTTACTCTCTCTCTTTGGAGCCAGACTGCATTTCGCCTTTGAGGTGTGTATTTCTTACTTTTTGTGTTAAATTTGCCTTTAGTAAGCTGCTGTTTACTCTGGAACCAGTCTGCACTTTATCTGCAAAGTGCATAATTCTTACTTTTGTATTAAAGGTTGTGTGGCAGCCACTCAGTCTCTGGAGCTAGACCACACTTTCCCTGTGAAGTCCATATTTCTCATTCCTAACATTAAACCTGCTTTCACTGTCTACCGTGATTCTGCTGTTGAATTCTTTCCTGTGGTGTAGTCAAGAACCTGGTAGAAGACAGGGTGGGTTGAGGATGGCTTCGGGGCCTCCCCAGACCCTTTTCTGTGGTATCAGTAATACCTATATACATGTGTTAAAAGATAAACTTACGGGCCGGCCCGTGGCTCACTCGGTAGAGTGCGG
>NW_007732338.1:111660-113212 GCF_000696425.1 Galeopterus variegatus | reverse complement strand
GTAATCTTTAAAAAAAAAAAAAAAAAAAAAAGACAAACTTAGGCACATTAAAATATTAAACAGTTTATTTGAGCAGATGGCAATTCATGATTTGGGCAGTGCCAAAGTGCAAGTGGTTTTATAAAAGATCTTCATGAAAGCAAGAAAAATAAAATATGTATTTCTTCGGTTAAAGTGGAACAATAACTTTAAGTTTCTAGTTAGAGGTCAGTTGGCAGCCCCTGATTGGTAAAGTTTGAGAAGCCCAGTTGGCTGTCTGTGATTGCCTGAGCTGAAGTTTCTTTTTGATTGTGTAGGAACCCAGGGCGTTAGAGCTGCCCCAATCTAATGGCCTCCTTTTTCTTTACTTTAATACGTGTATACATTTAAACAACACATTCAAACACAACTGTACAAATCTTTCCATGAACATACACATATACATGTTTCAATAATTTTACATAAATAAACTCATATTATTTATGTTCTTCTATAACCTTTTTTTTTCACTCAACATTAAATAGTGGACAATTTTCTTTGTCAATAAATATTGATGAACACTTTAATGGTGTTAATGAAGAAAGCTGCACAAATTGATAATTATAAATTTTTCACATGGCAACTGGAGTGATTTTTTTTTTTAAAGTGCACATCTGATTGTTTTACCCTCTGATTCATTTCCTCAATGGCCTCCTCTGCCTTTAGGAAAAGTACCATGATTCTTAGTACACTTTACAAAGCCCTATGAAATTTGCATCCTGTCCATCTTTACTCATTTTGGTTTTTATTTTTTATATCTATCATACTTTTTTCCTTGCAGGGCTTTGCATACATTGTTCTAACTACAATGTCCTTCACTCCCCCTACAACTAGCTAACTTCTGTTGATCCTTAAAGTCCTAATTTAATACAATTACTACAGAAAGTCTTCCTTGACTATCCCTGCCCCCACCCTCACCCTCCTTAGGTCAGCCTGTTATACAGTCTCTTAAGCTGTATTTCTGGGGCCGGCCCGTGGCTCACTCGGTAGAGTGCGGTGCTAATAACACCAAGGCCCCGGGTTCGGATCCCACATAGGGATGGCCGGTTCGCTCACTGGCTGAGCGTGGTGCTGACAACACCAAGTCAAGGGTTAAGATCCCCTTACCGGTCATCTTTAAAAAAAAAAAAAAAAAAAAAAAGCTGTATTTCTCACTGATATTACTCAGCATGAGGAGGCACGATAAGAGTAAACTCGAGGAGGTCTGAGTGTCCATGTCCATTAGTCTTATTCACAACTGAATTCCTGACCCTTAGCACAGTGCTACATGGAAGACATCATTTAATGGTTAGTCCATAGCCTAATTAGTCTATAAATTAATGATGTAGCATACTTTTATAGACCAATCCCTGATTGACACTTAGCTACATTGTTGTTGTTTTTGTTGCTGTTATAAAAATTGCTGTGATGCAGTCTTGTCCATATATCCTTTTTCATTTATTTCAGTATCTTCTTTGTTTAAATCCCTACAAATGAGACTGCTGGATGGAAGGGAAGGGAAAGGTAATGTAAATAATGCTCATAGCATGTAGCA
>NW_007732338.1:109713-110799 GCF_000696425.1 Galeopterus variegatus | reverse complement strand
TGAGACTGCTGGATGGAAGGGAAGGGAAAGGTAATGTAAATAATGCTCATAGCATGTAGCATAGTTAGAAAGACGCATGAGAAAAGACGTTTTCCAGAACCAGCTCCATTCTCAGGCCTCTGTAGATAGAGCTATGTTTTCCTCATCTCTGAGCTATTTTTAACATAACTACAACACTAGACTGTGATCTTCAGAGTAGACTGCATGCAATTCAGGAAGTATTCAGAAAAACCCATGGGCACGCAGGAAGAAAATATGAAAACTTCTATTTATATATGTTTTTACCTAATTCTTTAAAAATTATATTAAAAATGCATTGTAGTAAATATATTTAATTTATAAAAAATAAACACACCTAAGTATGTGTGAGCAGGGTATAACTTCAAAATATATTTATGCTGACCACGCAAACAAAAAAGTAAACACTACAAAAAAGTTTGTAGAACATTCAGAGAATAAAGATAATTAACAATTATAATTATTACATGATATTGGTATAAAACCAATTTTTCTTCCAAAATTATCTAAAATAAAGAATAAAGCCTAAGCACTGAGTTAAACTTTACTTTGCCTTTCCTCTGCATCTGATCACTAAAAGCTAGTTTTAAATTTCTTAACTCTTCCTGACTTAGTTTGTTCCAGTTACTATAATAAAATGCTGTAAACTAGGTAGCTTATAAACAGCAGAAATTTATTTCTCACAGTTCTGAAGACTGGGAAGTCTAAGATCAAGGCAGCTGTGGATTTTTGGGATAAGGGCACAGATAAGGACACTAATCTCATTCTTGAGAGCTCCACCTCCATGACCTAATCACCTTTCAAAGGCCCCACATATTAACATCACCTTGGGGGTGAAGATTTCAACATATGAACTTTGGGGGGATATAAACATTCAGATCATAACACTTCCTTTTCTACCAGTTCTTTTCAATTTGCATTCCACTGAACAGCACTTCAGTACTTTTAGACTGATTATGTTCTAGGACTAGCCAGTGGATCAGATAATTATATCATTTTAGCATTTAGGAATATTTTTGTTAGACATCAACAAATGGTTCCAGGGCAAATTTGAGGTATGTAGGAAAC
>NW_007732338.1:105518-109049 GCF_000696425.1 Galeopterus variegatus | reverse complement strand
AAACATTCAGATCATAACACTTCCTTTTCTACCAGTTCTTTTCAATTTGCATTCCACTGAATAGCACTTCAGTACTTTTAGACTGATTATGTTCTAGGACTAGCCAGTGGATCAGATAATTATATCATTTTAGCATTTAGGAATATTTTTGTTAGACATCAACAAATGGTTCCAGGGCAAATTTGAGGTATGTAGGAAACCCATAGATGTAGATATGGCTAGGAGTAGTAATGTTTCAAGCTACAGATCAAAACTTAGTAAATTGCTGCTTCCCACTAATGATTTACAAGTGAGATTTTTTATCTTATTGATTCTTTTGTATCCCAACTTTATGGCTTTATTTTGCTGAAGGCTGCCACCTTTATTCACCTATAGAGAAGTGCATATTGGATGATTATCTTGTTATTTCATTTCTCCCACTGGCAGCCAAAGGAAATATTAGTGTGTGATGTGAAACATAGCATCTAGTTTTCTGAAACACTCCCCTGGGATCCCAGGTTGAGGCTATAGAAGGCAAAAGCTGGTAACCAAATTATACATATATATATATATATAAACTGTGGTAAACACAGTGAACATGAGATCTACCCTCTTAACAGATTTGGAAGTGTACAATACAGTATTAATATAGGCATAGTGTTGTACAGCAGATCTCTATAACTTATTCATCTTATATAACTAAAATTTATACCTGTTGAATAGAAACTCCCCATTTCACCCTCCTTATCCCTTCTGACCACAACCATTCTAGAATTATAACTATTTCAGATTCCATATAAGTTGGAATCATACAGTATTTGTCCTTCTGTGACTGGCTTATTTCACTTAGCATAATATCCTCAAGGCTCATCCACATTACATATGGCAGAATTTCCTTCTTTTAAGGGCTGAATAACATTCCATCATATGTATATACCACATTTTCTTTATCCATTCATTCACTGATGAANTGAATAACATTCCATCATATGTATATACCACATTTTCTTTATCCATTCATTCACTGATGAATATTTAAGTTGTTTCTGCATCTTGGTTATTGTGAATAATGCTGCAATAAACATGGGAGTGTGCGGGCCAGCCCGTGGCTCACTCGGGAGAGTGTGGTGCTGATAACACCAAGGCCACGGGTTCGGATCCCATATAGGGATGGCCGGTTGCTCACTGGGTGAGCATGGTGCTGACAACACCAAGTCAAGGGTTAAGATCCCCTTACCGGTCATCTTTAAAAAAAAACAAAAAACATGGGAGTGTGCTATGGGTTAAATATATCTCCCAGAAGTTAATGTATTGTAAACTTGACCCCCATTGTAACAGTATTAAGAGGGTGGGAAATCTAATTATGGGATTTGAAAGGTGAGGCCTTTAACAGATGATTAGTTTGTGAGGACTGTGCCCTTGTGAGTGGATTGATCCACTCATGGAATAATGGGTGTGGTTCTGATGGCTTTAAAAGGAGAGTAAGTGAGAAGCTTAACTATCTTGTTTAGATAATTCTTGCCATGTGATAACCTGGGCTGCTATAGAGAATCACTCCCACCAACGAGAAAGCCCTCACCGGATGTGTTACCTGGACCTTGCACTTCCCAGTGTCCAACTGTAAGAAATAAATTTTATTCCTGGGCCAGCCCGTGGCTCACTCAGGAGAGTGTGGTGCTGATAACACCAAGGCCCTGGGTTCGGATCTCATATAGGGATGGCCGGTTATCTCAATGGGTGAGCACAGTGCTGACAACACCAAGTCAAGGGTTAAGATCCCCTTACTGGTCATCTTTAAAAAAAAAAAAAAAAAAGAAAGAAAGAAATTTCATTCCTTATTAAATTACCCAGTCTCAGGTATTCTGTTGTAAACTACAGAAACAGACTAATACAGAGTGCAAATATTTCTTTGAGATCCTGCAATATATATTCACAAGTCTAATACTAACACTACATGTCTAGTGCTTTTAAAAGTTAAATAAAAGTTGTACAATATTTGAAACAATGAGATAAAATACCTAATGTCCTGCCCTCATCATACTATTATTTTTCCTCCTTTTTATATGGTCCTTTTCAGTTCTTATGTGACAACATATAACACATGGTTGTGATTATTATATAATACAATTTGAATTCTGCCTTTTACACTTATCCTAAACATTTCCACACATAATAAAATTTTTTTACTTTTTAATGGTGGTAAAAGTAGTCTTTCAAGATGATGGACTATACTGTAATAAATTATTTCTCTGTGGTTTGATATTTATAAGTGACCCTGACTTGTATTCTACTAAGCAGCTAAAATAATAAAAGTGGAATATGATATGAAAGAAATAAATGGTGTCACAATCTCTTGGCAGCACTTTTTGAAAGGTATTATTGCAGGCACTAATGGTTGTCTTTGGAGCATAACCATTGGGATGGTGTTACATACTTGGTTTGAGTTACTCATTGTGAAAAACACTTAGTCAACTTTAATATTCATAAGAAAAGAGGAAATAATAATGAAACAACCAAGGGGGCCATTTGGGAGAAAATAGGGAAGTATAAAATAACTTATGACCCACTATGTGACTATCTTCTTCATGTACTTCAATATCAGGTTAACTGTGGAGGAGAGAACAGCTAGAGGAACTGGTAGGCATGAGGTTGCAAGAACTACCCCAGAGAAGAAAAACCAACGGGATGGTGGTGAGCATAAATAAGGTGTAAAAGAGAATGCAAATGTATATTTAATTATTACTATCACATCATGAGTAGGGAGGAAGTATTCAATCTAAAGAGTTGAGCTGAGAGACACAGATTAAAGTTCATGGCTTTTGCTAGGACAGAGAAAAGGGCAACTCAAATCAAGTCAACACAACTGACATTTGTTGAACTGCTCTATGCTTAGCATTAATCCCAGGACACTGTGGATACAAAAATGAATAAGCACATCCTTAAGAAGCTCATAATTTAGGTGACAAAGGGCCCTGAGAGTACAGAGTGAAAGAAAATAGTGTTTTAGAAGGTGGAATTTGAAGTGTTAGTAGTCAATGTCCACAGAGGAGTGACAGTTGGTCTAGATTTTGAAAGATAAGCAGGAATCTGCTAGAAAAAAGGCATAAGCAAAGACTACATGCCAGAAGGTCCTTGGTATGTACAGGGAGCACAAAGCAGGCCGATTTAGATAAAACCATAGTTTTAAAGCATATTTAATAAGAGTCATCCATTCAAATAAAATCATATCTAGAAGACTATACCTTTATTAGAAATAATAATTTTAGGAATGGTTAAATTTGAGGGAGAAAAGATGTTCATTTGGGAGGGAATTGTAAGGGACCGGCCCATGGCTCACTTGGGAGAGTGTGATGCTGATAACACCAAGGCCAAGGGTTCAGAACCCTATATAGGGATGGCCGGTTAGCTCACTTGGGAGAACGCAGTGCTGACAACACCAAGTCAAGGGTTAAGATCCCCTTATAGGTCATCTTTTAAAAAAAGAAAAAAGAAAAAAAGGAGAGAATCGTAATAATCCAGATGAGAGAAACAGAAATTGAGACCTTATACTAG
>NW_007732338.1:103066-104416 GCF_000696425.1 Galeopterus variegatus | reverse complement strand
CATCCCTATATGGGATCCGAACCCGGGGCCTTGGCGTTATCAGCACCACACTCTCCCGAGTAAGCCACGGGCCGGCCCAAGGTATAATCTTTTAACATTCAAAAAGTACAAACAGATACAGGTCCAGATATTACATTATATTTTGGCATTCTGGAAGTTTTCCTTAATTATTGTACCAAAGAAGGCCACTTAGCTAGGGAACAGAAGAGATGAAATTTGAACCTAAGCAGTTTAGCTACAGAGTCCAAGTTCTTTACCATTTTGCTATCAACACTTGATTCTGAGGTTGTGTGAATTCACTGTGTAAAAATCAAGAGGCACATAAAGTTTGGAATATAAAGGAGATGTGTGGAAGAGAGGAAGACCAGAAATGATGATCCCGCTCTATGCCATGTTAAGAAGCACGAACTTTAAAAATCCTTTTAAATTTTTTATTCAGTTTTTTGGGTGGCTGGCTGGTACAGGGATCTAACCCTGGACCTTGGTGTTGTCAGCACCACACTCTAATCAACTGAGCTAATCAGCCAGTCCACAAAGCATGAACTTTGCATCTCAAAGGTCATGGGGAAAACTACTGAAAGGCTTTACACAAACGTAGCATGATCGGACTCCAACATATACAAGATGACTCTGGTGTGTTTTGCTTCTTTAAATTTCCTTAAAGGCGTAACACAATTTTCATTTTCATTCCAGAAGTTGAGCCTTCTCCAACCATGTCGAGTACTTATTTTTTTCTCAGAAAACCATACTTTTGGAAAAATTCATTCTTTTATCTATTCATTGAACAAATATTAAATACACATTAGTCACTACAAGACACTGTTTCAAAGGATCTATAAAAATAACAAGCTTACAAAATAGGCAAATTAAGGGATGATGATTTTCATCATAAAACAACTTAGAGTTACAAATTTATCTAACATTTCAGATTTATGTTTTTTAAACCTACTGGGGAAAACTGAAGGAATTTTTTCCTTATATTAAAGGACCATTGTTTAAAATAAAACATGCATGCATTTTTGTAAGTGATTCAAATGACCTAGTTAAAAACTCCTAGTACTAGTTAAGCCAGTCAAACAACATTTGAAAAACAAGTTTTCAGACATTCCTAATTACCAACCTGGAGGAATATGCCATCAACTGCGAGCAAGTGCAGAATTTTCTATTTTTCAGTAATGAGAGATGCTAATGCATCATATCTTATGAGAATTAAATGAAACCCCTCAAGCAAAAAGTGATAATTTACAATCTAAGTCTGACACATTGCTTGCATTCTTCTGATAAAAAGGTGTCATACACACACACACACACACACACACACACACACACACACACACACACACACACACA
>NW_007732338.1:100336-101542 GCF_000696425.1 Galeopterus variegatus | reverse complement strand
AACTGGACTGTTATTGTTCATTGCTTTAGTGTACTTGCTAAGGAAGCTAAAATCTCATTTAATTTTCTTGTGTGCTTTGCTTTGGTTCAAAACTAACAGTCACATTCCCAGGAATTGGTCAGCCCTTAATCAAATAAAATGTTTATTGAGCTTCCACCTGGTTTTTCCACTCTGCTAAGTGCATAGATGGTTCTGAAGAAATAAGACTTATGCCCTCAGGAAGCTGGTCAAAAGATAAGGCTTGTTGAGTATGCATATGCCATGTCAATCCACCTCCACAACTGAATAAATTTATGACAACGCCTAACATTTTCAGTGCTTTTAATGGGGCCAGAAGCTTTCCATGAATTATCTCATATAAACCTTATGACAGTTCTGAGTATTATTAAGTGTATTGGTCCATTTCTGTTGCTTATAACAGAATACCTGAAAGTGGATAATTTATAAAGAAACGAAATTTATTTCTTACAATTTTGGAGGCTGGGAAGTCCAAGGTACAGGGAACATATCTATTGAGAGCCTTCTGCTGGGTGGAACACTCCACAGGGTTCTGTGGGGACCAGGGTGTCACATGGTGAGAATAGGATGAGCGAGAGAGCTAACCTGCTCACCTACTCTCCTTATAAAACCATCAGAATCACACCTATTACTCCATGAATGGATCAATCCACTCACAAGGTCATAGTCCTCACAATCTAATCACCTGTTAAAGGCCCCACCTTTCAAATAGCACAATTTGATTTCTCACCCTCTTAACAATGTTACAATGGGGGTCAAGTTTCCAATACATGAACTTTTGGGGGACACATTTAACCCACAGNTGTTACAATGGGGGTCAAGTTTCCAATACATGAACTTTTGGGGGACACATTTAACCCACAGCAATAAGCAATTCTAATTTGCAGATGACACCAAGGCTTAGGAAAGTTATGTGAATTGCCTGAGGTCAGTCAAAGGAATATACACATCTTTATGTCTGCATCTGTTGAATAATATCTGCGATTGCTGGACTCAAGCTCCAGAAAGATCCTGAAGCATGTAGACTTGGATGATGGAGATGAAGGAGAAAGTGTGCTAAACTCAGGTCCCAGAGCCCCAATCCTAATTTTGTCCCTTTGCAGGCCTGGCTGGTCACACCTCTTGGCAGATAATTCTTGGCAGGTTCTCAGAGGAAATTTACTCTACCTAATCAGGGCCAGGTATGGA
>NW_007732338.1:76657-99330 GCF_000696425.1 Galeopterus variegatus | reverse complement strand
AGATAATTCTTGGCAGGTTCTCAGAGGAAATTTACTCTACCTAATCAGGGCCAGGTATGGAGAGAAAGGGCCGAAAAGTGGTAGAAATGGGAACGTTGTCCAGACAGGGGAACAGCTCGAGGTGGCCCTCTGCAGTCCACACACGTCAGATACTGACTTGGAAAAGCGACAAGCTCCGCGGGAGACCGTCTCGCGCCTGGAGGGCCCGACCCCTAGGCCAAGGCTCATCTCTGATCTAGGAGAAGGCGGACACCCGCGAGCCATCAAAGCTAAAGGACCGACCTATAAGGGCTGCGGCGGCAAGTGCACGCCAACACAGCGGCCTCGAATACGCCGGGACCCGGGACAGGAACTGACCGCCGGCCGCTCCCAGCCTCGCTTCTGTGTAAGGCGGCAGCCGGCAGCCGGCAGCGGGCGTCAGCGACGCGCGGTCGAGCCTCCAGCCCGCCCCCTGCGCGCCTTCCTTCCCAGTGAGTGACGCGGAGGCGGCGGGGGCAACGCGCTCTGACACACTCACACGCGCGCCCCAGCCCGCCGCCTCCTCCCGCAGCCAGGCCCCGAAGATGGCGGCTCTCAAACTCCTCTCCTGCGGGCCACGACTCTGCGCCTCCGCCCGCGGCTCCGGGGGCGCCTGGTCCAAGGTAAAGCGCGGGCGAAGGGGAGGGCTACGCGCGGGAAGGACGCGAACAAAACCCCGAGCGGTGTCCGCTTTTCCTTCTCTGCCCATACCCACCCTCCCCAGCCCAGGAGCTGGCATCCGTGGTTCCCACGGTGCCCGGCCGCGCCGACGCGCCGACGTGTGCCTGGCCTCGCCGGGTCTGCGGTTGACGTTCTGCATCTCCTTCCCCGCTGGGGTGAGACGCGACAAGGAAGCGCGCCGAGCGGCCGAGAAGGGGCAGGAGGACGCCTGGCAGCGCCACCGCACCCTGCGGGGCTCGCGCGCGTCCCCCGGTCACGCGTCCCCAGCACGCGGGCAGCCTCCAGTGCTCGCCGCGCCCGCCTAAGCTTAGGAGGGGGCTCTGGCGGGCCGAGCAGGGCGAGGAATGCGCCAGTTTATGGAGGAAAAGGGGTGGAGGCAGCAGGAGGTAGATTTGCGCCCCACACGGGGGATCACGAGCATAGACGCCCCTAGAGGCCCGGAACCGGGTTAGCCACAGCTCGGCGCCAGTTCGCCTCCAAGGGGGCGGATGCTGGGCGCGGCGGGGGTGGGGTGCCGCGCCCGGTCTTCGCCTGCATGGTTGTGCCGCCCAGCGGACCAGAGCGCTCGTCTGGGCTGCTTGCCTGGCAAGCGGGGAAACCTGTTGAGGTCTGACCGTGGCTCCGCGCGGTCTGTGGGCGCGGGCGCCCCTTCTCTCGAGGTCCCTCGGATCCAGATTAGTGGCTTTCGTTACGCCTTTACTAACGACTCCCCACCGAGTGGTATCCGGAGGCACTTTTGCTGTGGATTGTTAACCGATGAGTGTTTTTGCGCTATGCACTGTCCCCGCCTGTGAGCCCACGCTCCAGCAGTATTCCTGTCCGCTTTACTAGGAGCCAAATACTAGACCAGAGCGCCAGGTTCAGGAGGGTGTTCCTACCCTGGCCACCTCAGTAACCTCGGGAGCCTCTTCCTTGGAAGGGAAAACATTTTGTTTTCCCAGCATACTGAATAATAGTTCTGAGCTTGGAAGAGTGTCTTGCACAGGGGTGCGTACTCCCGGAGGACACCTCGACCCATTGCTCTTCTCTCTTTTCCGCATCAGATATAAGAGCTGAGAACCCAGAGGGGCCCCTAAGCCCCTTTGGTAAGTGCTAGGGAATGATTCAGAACTGGACCATTTTACTCTTACATGCGGCTTAGGACGCATTGTGATAACTGCGGATAGCTTTGGATATATAAAGCATTACTAAAAGGGAATTTGACCTTCAGTCAGTTTGCTGAGGGTGCTGAGGCTGATGCAAACCAGCACACAGCTATACCCTTGGGCAAGGTCAATAACATTCTCTGTGCAGTCAGTTTCTTATTTGCCTAAGTGTAATTTACTCACTTTGAGGTTTTCCCACCTTGAGTATAATCATTTAACCATTTTTTAAGGCCAGCAGACCTCTTAGATGAAGGAGCTACAAATTAAAGGTTTTGCTGTATCTCACTGAAAGTTCAATATCAGATTGCAGACTTTCGCCTTTCAGGTTTAATTATCCTAAGTCCAACTCTTGAGTCCCAGAGTGTTTCCCCAGTTCATGGCACTTAGTAAGGTGCCCTCACTTCGCTTAAATCCTCAACTCACTTCTCTTTCTTTTCTTTTCTTTTTCTTTCTTTCTTTCTCTCTCTCTCTCTCTCTCTTTTAATTTTTTTTTTTTTTTAAGAGATGACCGGTAAGGGGATCTCAACCCTTGGCCTGGTGTTGTCAGCACCACACTCAGCCAGTGAGCAAACCGGCCATCCCTATATAGGATACAAACCCGTGGCCTTGGTGTTATCAGCACCGCACTCTACCGAGTGAGCCACGGGCCGGCCCTTCTCTTTGTTTTTTTTTTTTCCTGTTGCTCACTGGTGCAGGGATCTGAACCCCTGACCTTGGTGTTACCATGCCTCACCTCCTATTTTTGTTGAACTGTAATACCTATGTACTTGTTTAACTTTTCAAATGTCTTCTAAACCAGCTGAAAGTTTCTTGTTGGCAGGAATCATATTGTATGCCTTATTCTCTGTTTCCCTCAACATTACACACTACTCTGCAAAGAATAGACATTCAACACATGTCTAATAAGTGGATGAGAGAACCCTGCAGGCTAACTTAAGCAGTAAACTTAAGTATTACTGTAATAAAAAATTGGGAGTTTTTCTAGTAAACATACCAACAGGTAAAATGAGATAGTTATTAAAACATTTAAAAATTTTTTTTATGATAGGCAAGTCCAGTGTCTCTCAAACTTTAGCATGCTTCAGAATTACCTGGAGGCTGTATAAAATAGATTGTTGTGCCTACCCTCAGAGTTTCGAATTTAGTAGGTCCTGGGCTGATCTCCATACTTTGCATTAGTAAGTTCATGGTGATGTGATGCTGCAGGTTTGAAGATTGCACTTTCAGAGCCATTGGAATGGGCCTTGGTTAAAGTAGACTAAGGTATCTTTTTTCCTCTACAAATGCTATGGGGGAGCATTTGATATAATTTTCCATTTACCAAAGGAAATTATTAGTGGAAAAAATTATAAAACTACCATTAACACTTTACCTTCCTCTCTTCCTTCAAACTATCTTTTCCGAAGTCTGTCTCTAACCCCAGACTCTCCTGAGCTGCAGTTAGCCCTTCTGGTACAACTCTTTGGGTAATTCCACCTGGATGTCACTCAGCACTTAAAGCTCTTTCTGACCCAAAATGAACCAGCCATAAAGTGGCTTTTTCCTTTCTTGTTTGTTTTTTTCCATTATGGTTAACAGCACTAGGATCCATCCAGTGTGTAAGCTGGAAATCTTGGAGCCATCCTCTCCTTTTCTTTCTGCACCAAGCTGATCACCAAGTTTCATATGTGCACCTCTTTCTGAAATGTCCCTCCGTGCTGTCCCTGGTATTCTTTCCCAACAACCATCTATTTCCTTTTCATAGCTCCCCAATTGAATGTTACGAATGTGTTTGCATTTTTGTAATTATTTCGTGACTATTACGCTTGCTAGTTTGTAAGTTTCATCATCACGGGGACTATACCTGTGGGTTTTTTTTTTTTTTTAAGTTATTTGCTTTAACTCTGTACCCTTAGTATTTAGTATAGTTGGTACAAAATAGTTATTTTTGAACAAATGGATGAAGGAAGGAAAGAATGAGTTCCCCTGCTGCTTTCTTGATTCAGGCTTTATTTTCCAAGTTTTGACATCTCTCTGTTTCAAAAGCTTTGCCGTCCCTTCCTTATTGATGGATGAGGTTGAAACTCTGTAGTGTATTCTTTAAGGCCTTGTACACCCTGCCCCAGTCTCTCTTTCATCAGACTTATCTTCACCATCTTCCCTCTGTGGGACCTAATTCTGTAGGATGCCAACCACTGGATCTTTTTTTTTGGCAGCTGGCCAGTCCGGGGATCCGAACCCTTGACCGTGGTGTTATAATGCCGTGTATTAACTGCTGAGCTCACCGACAAGCCCTCCTCTTAATCTCTCTGTACCTTTACTCATGTAGCTTCCCAGTCTGGAATCCCCATTCCTGATTAGTATTTTAACTCCTGGCAAACTCCTCAAGCTTTCTGATCCACCAGGAAGGATGAGTCCCTCCTTCATCTGTGCTCCTTTAGAGCTTTGAGCATCCCTCCAACGTCGGATCAGAACATGTACGTTCCCTTGGAAACAGCGTGCCACTGCTGTAGAGAATTGCCTAGTGTCAGTAACCTCCCGTAAGCTCCTTGATCCTTGAGGTTTACTCATGTCACAAGCGCCTAATTGGCAGTGTTTTGTTCTGTGTTAAGGTCAAGATGATCGTTCTGCCTTTGGCAGGCTCTGGTCCACTGCTGGACAGCTAGGGCATTTCGACACACAGTACCCCCTCTTGGCGGTGACAGCATACTCCGCAAAAGTCCCTGAGTGTGCGCCTCCACCCGCGTGTTACTGCCTCTCCTTCTGACATGGTTCTCTTCACTTCTCTGCATTTGGCTTATCCTCTCCACTTCTGTTTATCAAACTCTGACACTGAAGTGGACAATATCGACCTTGCTGTGCCATGATCTATTTAACTGTAAGGTGACAAGTAAATATCACCTGGGTGTACAGTTCTGTACCATTCAGACGGGTTTATTTAAAAATAAAAAAGCAGTATGCCTTGTGGATTTTCACTGAAAGATTGTCAGAATAAATGACAGGAAAAAGGAATTTAGGTAAAAGAAGTAATGGTAGAAGTGTTTAGAAAGGAAGGAGATTTGGGGTTAGGAAGTCATGAGATAAAATTTTGGTTCAACAGTGGACTAAGACTTCAGAGGTTAAGTGTGAGAATTCAAAGTAGAGGACAGGGTGAAGTGGAGAGGATTTTATTTTATTTTATTTATTAATTTTTTTTAAAGATGACCGGTAAGGGGATCTTAACCCTTGACTTGGTGTTGTCAGCACCACGCTCAGCCAGTCAGCGAACTGGCCATCCCTATATGGGATCCGAACCCAGGACCTTGGTGTTATCAGTGTCGCGCCCGTACCGGACCGGGACCGGCAACGGAATCACAACCCTTGGTGCTGCGTCCGCACCTCGCTCAGCCAGTGAGCGGGAACCGGTCTGTATGTCGGATCCGAACCCTCGGCGGGAGCGCTGCCGCGCTCCCAAGCGCCGCACTGTAGCAGTGCGCCACCGGGCTGGCCCCTGGAGAGGATTTTAAAAGGAGAAGTACATTTAGTACAAACATTTTTGCACTGTAAGAATTTTGATTATTTCTTACTTTTGAGTGATCAGTTGTTACTATTTCCCTCTCCCAATTGTAATAGCAGAAATTAGTAACAACAATAAAATGGAATGCTGCTGAAGGTAGGAAAGTGGAAAAACAAAATGAAATACTTTATGTGAATATAAAGGAAGACCTGGGTGAAATAAATGGTTCCCAGAATAGATGTCAAGGCTGTTTGTTCACTGCTTCATTCTTTCAGGTAATCTCTGCAATCTTGAAGGTTATTTATTTATTTTGGTAGCAGCTGGTACACTGTTTTTTTCATGAAATTGTATTATGTAAAGTATAATAGATAGTCATGTTAAAATACTTTTTTGTAACATCAGTGATGCGTGTATGTGTGTATGTATGTGCGTGTATGTCTGTGTAGGGCAGAGAGTGGAGGTTAAAAATTGAAACTAAACTCCAGTACATGACAGGTTGATCTTACTGCCCTGGAGGGAATAGAGGAAAAGTTGTCTTCCCCAAAGGAAGCTACCGTCCCCTGGGTATCTTCTGTAGTCCTGGAACAGGGCTTCTATACATATTATCATCTCCTTGTAAACTTAAAATCAAGTCCCCGTTCACCACCCCTCTCGCTCCCCACAGAGACCGTGTGGTTAAGTAATTTTCTCAGGGTCATACAACTGTGGCTTTGAAACTAGGGTATTTTTGACCCTAAGTGTGGCCTATTATGTCACACTGTCTCCCAAACTAGATGGTAAGTTTTGTGAGGACAAAAACCATTGTAGTAAAAGTTAGTGTCTCAATAAATAGATATCAAATGTCAATATAACAGATAACAAATATTAACTGAAGGTATGAATAATGAAAATACCAAAGTTGAGCACCTGCAAGCTCTTCATTATCTTGAGCCCTTCTTACATTCCCTAGGAACATAGTCATTCTTATTGCTTCTAGGTTCTGGAACGTAGGAGGAGTCCCATTTTCTTTTCTGGCCTGGGGTCACTTGCTCATTTGCAGGGTGATTTGGGCAAGTTCCTTTCACTTTCTAGGCCTCAGTCTTCCCATTCAGTAGTTGTGATAGACGATTTATTTTTTCTTTCTTTTATTTTTTTTCTTTTTGTGGCTGGCTGGTTCAGGGATCAAACCCCAGATCTTGCTGCTGTTATTAGTATCATGTTCTCACCATAAGCTGACCGGCCAGCCCAGGGGTAGATGATTTCTAAAGCACTGAGTTTTGAATGATCACAAATCCAAATTACTTGGGGGGTACTTGAGAAAAATATAGACTCTTGGGCACCACCTCACTGAACTTACTGCCAAGTTCCATATATTTTAATTGAGGGTGAGGGGAGCCCTTCCCTCACTGCCAAGTGGCAGAACTTCTCCAAGTCAAGTTGGGATTCTCAAAAGGTGACCCCACTGGAAGTTCATAGTTGAGTGGGTTTTTCTGGTTAGTGTTCTCTTTCTCTCTCAAAATTCCAATAAAAGCCACTCTCCTCCAAGTCAGAGATGCTTGTCCCCTGAGCCCAGTTGAGGACTTGGAGTATTCTGCATGTTCCAGGGAAATTGGGAAATAAGATTTGTTTTTCATTGCTGTTTTCAGGATTTCTTAAAGTAATACCAAGAGATTAGCAGATAGTAGTCTTAGTGGTAAATTCTCTTTTTCCTGGCCCTTCCAGTTTCCGCTTGAAAGGCGTTTTTAGAGGAAGAAAAAAATGATAGACACTCATTTATGCTATTTCCTTGGCTACATCAGGTTGTGTCTGTCTGGGAGACTCTGTTGGGCAATGGCTGTGAGCTTACAACTGGGCTTGTTAAGGTGGCAGTGAATCAGGATTCAGATGTTACTGTCTCTACTCCCTGTCTTTTTAGGTTGAATATATAGTGAAAATAGAGGAGAAGTGATGTTGAGTATGAGTGAGTGAGTGCCCTAGAATTTGCTTTCTCATTTTATCTTATCTATATTGTGGATAAAGTATAAAGAGAGAAATAGTTTACAACTGATTGTTTATGGGTGCTCACTAGATGACTTACTTGGGACCAAATAGCACACTGTGGTAAGGTTAGCCACGCCTCCCTTGCAGATAATAGTTTGCTACTTTTCTACAGCATCCATAAACTCAAGCCCTGTAGGGAGATGAGTAGTTTTGTATGCCGTTCTTGACTTATCCCTTTAGAAGGCATTCTCTGACACCTAAGATTGGATCAGGGGCCCAACCGTGTAGGCATTTGTAGCATTGATTACATTGTACTTAATTTCCTGGAGAGCAGCAGTCATGTCTTAATACTGTGCTGGAGTAAATAGCACAAAATTTAGCACATAGTACGTTCTCAGTAAATATTTGTGAATTGAGTGGAAGATTTAGGTTACTGTCAGAAATTGATGCTTAATGACACCGTTATTATGAATTTGAATCCCAGTAAATGTATTATCTACTTTTATTCTTTTGAGTTGCCACAAATGACACAGTTAGAGGATATCAATCACAAGGGAATTCTAGTGATAATCTGTAGATAGAGTATGTCCATTTTGTTTTTAAGGATGAACCACTTAAAGCTGAGCTTTTCTAAAGAGGGAATAGTGTCATAGAAACATAAGGGTAATATGGTGGTTACCAGAGGCTGGGGGTGGGAGATTGAGGAGTTGGTCAAAGGACACAAAATTTCAGGTAGACAGGAGGAATAAGTTCAAGAGATCTATTGTGCATCATGGTGACTACAGTTAATAAGCATATATTATATACTCAAAAATTGCTAAGAGAATGGATTTTTAAGTGTTCTCACCACAAAACAATGGTGAGTACGTGAGGAAATGCATATGTTGAATAGCTTGATATAGGCATTCCATAGTATATATCTCTCCCAAAGCATCATGTTGTATGCAATGAATATATGCAATTTTTACTTGTCAATTAAAAAATGTATATAAAAAGGGGATAATGAAATTATTGTTGCATGTAGAAATCTGACCAAATTGCTGTGCATGTAAAGTAAAGCTGTATTTACAAATGATTATTCACTTAAAAATATGTTTTAATGTTTCAGCGCTGTGTCTGCTACTTTTCAACCAGTACTTGTCGCCATACCAAATTTTATACAGATCCAGTGGAAGCTGTAAAAGACATCCCTGATGGTGCAAAGGTTCTGGTTGGTGGTGAGTAATAATATTGTTTTCCTTTTTATGGTAATGTTCTTATGTTTTTAGGGAAGCAGGGTAATCACAGTGACAAAGCTGTGTAGATTAGAAATGCAATTAGTTTACTATTTAGTTATTTATTCACCATTTATTTCTGGTGTGTTTATTGTATATTATATTATCTATTATTTTATTACAGTGTCCCCTTTCTGAAAGTTTACAAGGTTTAACAATTAATATTTTACTTTTTCTTTCTTTCTGTGTTTTTCTTTTTTTTTGTCCCATCCAAGTACCAACCAGGCCTGACCCTGTTTAAGTTCCAAGATCAGATGAGATTGGGCCTGTTCAGGGTTTTATGGCCATAGACTTTTAGACTGAGAGATTTTTATTTATTTTTCCTATTATTTTGAAAACTGAATCTTCCAAGTGACAATATCTTATTAGTACCTTTGAAAAATCCCTAGTTCCTTGGGAGTTCTATTTAACTTGAAACATTTGCATTGATCTCATCAGCTCACACCTAGCCACTTCTTTTATTGCTCCTTATATTATGAGATAGAGTACACATGAGCATTTATCTGTGTTGCCCGCCCCCCCCCCCCAAGTTCTATTGCTTCTTCTTGTTTGGAATGTCTTTTAGAATCACTGCCTCACACTCATTAAACTTGCATTAAACTCACTAAACTTGATTCTTTTAAATGCGATCTAGCCTTATTTATAGGGCTGCTTTCCATTCATTCATTCACTGAACTGATAATTGAATGTCCTTTTCAAACTCAGAACTTTTTGAGGAATTGTGGACAATATAAGAAATGAGAATAATTAGATTAGGCTTCCAATACTGCAAAATCTACTCAGGCGTATAAAACAAATATGCTTGAAAAAGTAATTTGAAAAAGTAACTATATGAGAGTTGAATTATAAAATGGCACAATAATACGTATGTGGTTAAATGCAAGATAAGTAGTATGTAGCCATATAAACTGGTTGTACTTGCATTCGACTTTATATTTGTGATTCAAAGATTTGATAGTAGTATCTGGTGCTATATATATAATGGTATAAAACAATTGGATATACCTATATGACCATTTATTGAGTTGCTGACATTTCTGTGCATTTTACTTAATAGATCTAATAATGTGCTTCATTTTTTTTCTTATCTATTAAAAAGAATAACACACACGTTTACCTGAAGGAAAATTACCCTCTTCATAAATTGTTTATCTTTTGGGTTTATTACAGGTTTTGGGCTATGTGGAATTCCAGAGAATCTTATAGGAGCTTTACTAAAGACTGGAGTAAAAGGACTAACTGCAGTCAGCAACAATGCAGGGTAAATGTGCATTTTTGAAATAATTGGTTTGAAAGAAATGAGAATTTTCTTGATAATATTAGAACAGAGTTTATCAACGAAATGAAATTTTTTCCTATTTACCTGAGCAGTATGTCCAAGAATCAGAAGATAGTGTTTAAGAAGGTCAAGAGTGGAGGTTACAAACATTTTTGGTACCATCATTCATAATCATAAGTAAAGCAGACGTGCTTTATCTTATGTTAAGATATAAATAAAGACTTTATATCTTAATCTGATGTAATTTTATTTTTCTAAATTTAAAATATTTTTTAGGGCCGGCCCATGGCTCACTCGGGAGAGTGCGGTGCTGATAACACCAAGGCCCCGGGCTGATGTAATTTTATTTTTCTAAATTTAAAATATTTTTTAGGGCCGGCCCGTGGCTCACTCGGGAGAGTGCGGTGCTGATAACACCAAGGCCCCGGGTTCGGATCCCACATAGGGATGGCCGGTTCGCTCACTGGCTGAGCGTGGTGCTGACAACACCAAGTCAAGGGTTAAGATCCCCTTACCGGTCATCTGTTGAAAAAAAGAAAAAAAAAATATTTTTTAAAGTTAGATTTAATAAATCTTGCATTTTAAAATTTAAAGATGTCCTTTTATGTTCTTTATTATTCTAGACTATTATTTATAAGGCAATATGGACATCAATTTGAAATCTGTTTTAAGTTTTTTTATTTTAATTTATCAATATACAATATAGTAATATAGTTGATTTTTGTGTCCCTTTATCAATTCCTCCTTTTCCTCCCTCTCTCTCCCTCTTCCCCCGCATCAACATCATTTCTGTTCACATGTCTTAACAAAATCAAGGAGTTGTGATTTTAGTTATGCCATTACTCTAGATGATGTATAAAGGAATTTCATTAATCATAATAATGTTGCCGGTCTTGGTGGAAGATGAGATATACAGCCAGCACTTATCATAGTGGGATTGAATATCCAAATGGTCAACAATAAACCATCATTTTAATAATGGCAACTTTATTTTATTTATTTTTATTATTATTATTTTTTAAAAATTTTATTTTATTTCATCAATATACAATGTGGTTGATTATTGTGGCCAATTCCCGAAACCTCCCTCCCTCCTCCCTCTTCTTCCTTCCTCCTAACAATGTCCTTTCTGTTCGCTTGTCATATCAACCTCAAGGAATTGTAATTATTGTGTCTTCTTCCCCCCACCCCAGGTTATTTGTGTATTTATTTATTTATTTATTTATTTTTAGCTCCCACAAATAAGTGAGAACATGTGATATTTCTCTTTCTGTGCCTGACTTGTTTCACTTAATATAATTCTCTCTAGATCCATCCATGTTGTTGTAATAATGGCAATTTTAATAATGGCATGTGTTGGGCCGGCCCGTGGCTCACTCGGGAGAGTGCGGTGCTGATAACACCAAGGCCCCGGGTTCGGATCCCATATACAGATGGCCGGTTCGCTCACTGGCTGAGCGTGGTGCTGACAACACCAAGTCAAGGGTTAAGATCCCCTTACCGGTCATCTTTAAAAAAAAAATAAATAAATAAAAAAAAAATAATGGCATGTACATTAAGGCACATTTAGTTATGGTGCGAAAAGCTATTTGCACACGAAATTGTAAATCGTCAGCTCTCTTTCAGCAATGAAAGAAAGACTTTACAGGTCTATTTGAAATTCCATCAGCATTATCTTTAGTATTAAAGAGTTATAAGTGCTTTAATATATGCATTTCTCTATTAGAAATGATATGTTCCTCATTTTCAAAATAGCACATCTTCTCTTTTATATTTGTGAGCTCTTAGAGGTAAGGGACTTGTCTTAATTATTTTTTATCATTAGTGTCTGATGATAGTAGGTAAAACATACATATTTGCTGAATTTGTGAGTTGGAAAGTGTGTGGGAAGAAATACACTCTAATTATAAGCTATCTAATAGCATTTTTCAAAGTATGAAGACTGACTTTGCACCTGGTCAGACGGTAGCCTGGGCTAAGCATCTTATGCACTTCTCAGTTGCCATGCCAAGATACTTTCCTAAAAACAAAGTAAAGGCCAAATACGCAATGATTCCCAGAGCCAAGATCAACAAATACTGAGAGGTCATCTCCAAACACGGCCAAGTTCAAGTGTATAATGGCTTGAAAAGACAAACAGAGATCCATCAAAGAATGATTAGGAAAATTCCCAAGCTAATGAATGATCAACTCTAGTCTGGTTTTTAGTGTGAACTTGTAGGCTTGGAGAGAGATTCAGATATATAAAACCACAGAAAGCAAATGGACCATATCTACCGTCATGGATCATTTCATTGTTATGATTTAATTAGACAGGGCTCTAGAGGATGTTAGTGGTACTCTCATACTGGGTAACTCAGCAGTTTACCAAAGGGATCCTTTGGTCAGGGCTGAGGGAAAGCAACGTGAGTACTAAAGAACACTGGAGGTGGTAACAGAGGAGTGCTGTTACCACCAGCCCTAGGTCTGAATGGATGAGGGGAGGGAACTGTTACCAGAATCTGGAAGAAAGCTTTGTGGAGAGGGTTATCCAACATGCTGCAGCTTGTCAGGGAAAGAGCCCAAGGAATGCAAATCCTGACATCATTCTCTTCTCACCTCTCCTCCTGATGGTGCCTCCCACTGGCTGACCCCAGTCAGAAGCCAGAGAGAAAGAGAGTCCCTTGATTCAGCCTCCAGATCAGCTACCCCAGGCACAGGGCAGGCTAGAAGTTGGAGAATGGCTCCTGAGAGGCAAACAGAAAATACCTGCATAATGACTTGGTGATTTTCATTTTTATTAGAGAGGAGCTAATGAGGAAGGAGAAAGTGGAATTGAGGAATAAATTCACTTAAATGCCCAGCAAATATCTGTGTAGTTCTCTTTATGTGCTGCATATGCTTGCAGGAGCTTGGGATACAAAAGCGAACAACAAAACAGACCAAGATTCCTGCATCATGGACCTACGTTCTAGTGCGGAGAGGTTGGCAGTATGTATTGAACATAACAAATAAGTTAATTTTCCAATATGTTAGAAAGTTAAATATGCCTTGGAAAAAGAAAAAGATCAAGAAAGGGGGATCGGGAGCATGAAAGTGGAGGGGCAGGTTTCAGTAATGTAGACCTGAGAAAAGAATCGGAGGCACTGATAAAATATCAGGATTTATTTGAGACCAATATGTGTAACTGTGGCCCAGGAAAATACGACCAAGTTGCCTTGGGAAGTGTCTTCTGAAGGGCCAACAGAACTTTAGCATTTTTACAATCACAGAAAAGTGAAGAACAAAGGGGAGAAAAGAGACAATCCTTTAGTTAGCACATCAGTCTTTCTGTTGGTTACATAGCATTACATAGGTTATTGATTGGTTCTCAGTTGCATCCTAGGTATAGATCTATGAGTGAGGCTTGTGAGATACATTTTCTGCATTCCTAAGTTAATATAACTTCTTCGGGTGCTGGTAAGTCTGGTGGCAGGTTAAAAGTAGACTTGTGGTAAATGTTCTAGAATGTGTGGATGTGGCTGTTGTCTTGTTCCGGATTCCCCCAGGCTAGTAGGAATTTAGCTGACTTCAGTTAGAGCAGATTTCTGGCTTATTAGTATTCAGTGGGGTGATCAGGATGGGACTGTTAAGGTGACATTTGAGCAGACACATGAAAGAAATGAGGGAGTGAGCCATGTAGCTATCTGGGGGAAGAGTTTCCCAGGCAGGGAAAGGCCAGTGCCAAGGCCCCCAGGTGGGGTATGCCTGGTGTGTTTGAGGGAGTTAGGAGGCCGGCAGAGGTAGAGAAGTGAGCAAAAAGGAGAATGGGCGGAGGGAGGTCAGAGACATAAAAGGGCATCTGATCACACGGGGGCTTGCAGGCTGCTCTAGACACTGTTAATTTTGCTCTTGATAAATGAGCACCATTGCAGGGTTTTGAGCAGAGCAGTGCCATATTCTGACTTATATTTTATAAGGCTTCGTTGGTTGCCAAGTTGCGAGTAGATTGTAGGGGCAGGAGCCAAAGCAGGGAAGGTCACTGCAGTATCCAGGCAAGAGATGGTGCAGGGCACAGAGGAGGGAGTGAGAAATTGTCAGATTCTGGATAAATTTTGATAGTAGAGACAGGGTTTCCTGATTTGATGTGGAGTGTGTGAGAGAGAAGTTAAAGATCATTCCATTAGTTTTGTACTGAGCATCTGTGAGAATAGGGTGAGATGGGGAAGGCTGCAGGTGGAGTTGAGTTTGGGGCAATCCAGTTGTTCACCTGAAGAACTGGGAACCTAGCCATGTATTAGTTAGGAGTGGACTCAAAGAAACAAACAAACAAGCAGTCAGAAGGCACTGTGTGTGAGAGAGCATGGAGAATGGAGGGCGGGGAGGACTATGGGTGGGAAGTAGTCGTAGAAAGGGGGAAAATCTTTATGGGTCTGGAGACCTCTAGTGGACAAGTATATTGTTAATCTGCAGGGAATTCTTCCCATTTCTTGAAAGTACTCTTGAAAATACTTAGGTTATTTAGTTTTCTTTCAAAACAAATGAGAATGAATTGCGCATCTGTTTCTTTTATGCCAATAGTGGGTGGGAAATGTTATCAGATTCAGTATTTTAAGGTTGTGAAACTTTAAGGTTGACTGTTACCTGGACCACTTTGCCAAGTACAGTGTGCCGGGACTGCCTGGGGGGTAAGAGGCTTGGAGATGATACATTCTCAGAATCAGGAAGGAGTCAGTTGAGCTGGAATGGCCACGTGTGCACTGTGCATCCTCATATTCATGAGGGTTATGAGGATGCAGAGTGGAGTGAAGGTGGGAGGAAAGGCGATTGTTAGGAGAAATGTCAGTGGTTCGTCAGACAAGGTGCCATACATAACACCTTTCCAAACAAGTGGATGTCATTAAATCAATGACATTAGATTGGTTTCCCCCCAGCCCACTCTTCCACTATATTCCATTGCCAAATCCAGAATTCTGGAGTGGATCTGTATCTAGGTCAGGATGGGCAACAAGTCTTATAAAGGGATTATTTTCCCCAAATATCCCTTTATTTGTTCCTTCTTCTCCATTCCCAGTACTACTGCCTTAGTTCAGAAGCTCAAAGTTATTTGTTTGGACTATTTCAAGCCTCTTACTCAGTCTCACTGCCATTCATCTCTGAATCTCTCCATCTAATTGTTTGTTTGCTTGGGCAGCTGGTCGGTGAGGGGATCCAAACCTTTGACCTTGGTATTATAACACCTTGGCACTCTAACCAACTGAGCTAACTGGCCAGCCCTTCTCCAGTTAATTGCATGCCCTGTTACTATTCTGCTTAAAATTATCCAGAGGGTCTCCATATCATTCAGGATGAAATTCTGTGGGGCAGATCACAACCTTGCCTGCTTTCTACCTCTCCTGACTCTCTTGTGCTTTCAGTCCGTATGCCAGTCCACTCAACACCTATTGAGCTCATCTTTGCAAAGCTGCCCATCTGCCTCTTTCCCCCATCACATCCATTCCCTACTCTGTTCTCAAAAACGCATTATTTTTGCTTATGTCTGTTTAAGTGCCACCTTGTATAAGGCTTCTTTCTTCCATAGGCTTTTCTGCTCTCCTTCTCCTTTCCAACAGTTGGGTTCTCCATCCGAAGTGTTTTTATCACACTTTGTGCAGAATTCTCTTACCCCGTCTCTCCCTCTGTTGTAAATATAGGTTACATGTTTATTTTCTTGATAATCGCAGAGCTGCCCAGGGCCCAGCCATTCCTGCGGTAGAGTAATGCTCAGTCAAGCATTGTTGGATGAAGGAACTGTGCAGGTGACATAAGCTCCATAGGGGAGGAACCATTAGGGCACTAAATTAAGAAGGAGAGATCAGAAATAAAGACTTCTGTGTCTAGGAGGTACTCCAGACTTTATCACTACGTTTCTATCTTTTAAAAAACTTTATTGAAGCATCGTATAGAGTAATATAGAAAAGTGAACATATCATCAGTGTACAGTTTGGATTTCACAAACTGCACACCCATGTAACCAACACCCAGCTAAGGACAGAATGTGCAGTACCTAGAAAGCCCCATGTCATGCTCCCTTCTGGTCACTCTTCTCCACTACCAAGGCTAACCATTATCCTTATGTCTGATCTCATGCATTCCTTTCTTCTGATTTTGAACTTCTTGTAAATAATTTAGTATGTACTCTTTTGTGTCTGGCTTCTTTTGCTCAACATTTTGTCTGTGATTCATCCATTGTTGCTGCTGGTGGTAGAGCATTGCTTCTCACTGCTGTATCGTGTTCCACTGTGTGGCTACACCATCTATTTTATGGTCAATGGGCATTTGGGAGGCTCCAGTTTTTGGCCATATGAATAGTGCTGATATGAATATTCTTATACATGTCTTTTGGTGAGCATAAGTGTGCATTCCTGTAGGGTATAGGCCCAGTTGTGGAATTGCTGACTCATAGCATATGAATATGTTCAGCATTAATAGATCCTGCTAACAGTTTTTCCAAAGTGGTTGTATCGATTTACATTCCTTTCAGCACATATGAGAGTTCTGGTTGTTTCACATTCTTGCTAACACTTGGTATTTCCTTCTTTTTTATTTAGCCATTCTTTTATGTTTGTAGTGGTGTCATATTATGGTTTTCACCATTAAAAATATTTCACTTTAAAAAATAGTTTTATAGCTTAAGATCAGGTATTCTTTGTTACCTTAGAAATGTTTTCTTTCTCTAGTAGGTTTAAGTATTTTTGAAACTTTTGAGTAAAAGAGAGGGAAAAGGTGACTGAAAATGGAAAAAATATTCATCCAATTATTAACCCGTCTTGTCACATTGACTTTGCGTGAAATTCTAGGTGTATTTTGCTTTGTAAAAAAATAGAAATAGGGCTGACTGGTTAGCTCATTTGGTTAGAGCATGGTTTTGGTAAGTCCAGGGTCAAGGGTTTGGATCCCTGTACTGGCCAGCTGCCAGTATTTATTATAAACAAACAGATAAATAAATAAATAAATGAAAAAAAATAATACAAATAGAGAAGAAAGGTACCAACTTGGAGACCTTCACCTAAAGAAAAAAAAAAAAGCCAATACCGCGTGCAATATTTCTAATAATAAATTGAACTCGAACTTTAAAATAATAGAGATATTAAACCATCTTATATGTAATTTAACAGATACAGGATTATTCTTGCTATCTATAATCTTTTCCCTGGTTTGTAATTGCTGATTTATTTTTTGTTGTTCTTAAAAATGTTCAAGTGTGTACATTTTCTTGTGCAAAATATCTATAATATAGGGAAAATGTTCATAGCTCTTTATAATTTGGGTCCATATTTCAATGTTTTCAATGAGTATGCTGATCTTCTCTCTTAAATCTGAGTAAGTCCCTCTCTCCTTTTTAGAACAGAAAGAGCTTCTCCATCCATATCTTCCTTTAGAGTCATTATGATTAGGACAGCAGCATTGCTATTCATTTACAAATGCCTCCAAAGCATAGGGCAAGAACCAATCCATCACTTTGCTTGTCTTCCACCCAGACTCACTTAACTTTGGAGTGGTGGACAGAACAAAAGGTGTGGGGTAGAATTGTAGGATTGACATAAGTTTGAATATTGGCTGTGTCCCTTACCGCCTAAGATCTGGGGGGGGGAAGATACTTAAACCTTTTGGGCTTTAGTTTCCTCAACTGCAAAATCAGAAAAGAATAGCTACCTTGCAAGTTTCTTTGGGTGGTGGGGGACTGAGAGAGAATGTTGGTTAAATGCCTAACACACATATATATATGTATCACATATATATATCACATATATATGTATCACATGTATATACGTGTGTGTGTATGTATATGTGATATTAGTGTTCTATCAGAAGTCCCTTCTTTAATTATAAGGTACCTTCATTTTCTTTTTAGGGTTGACAACTTCGGCTTGGGTCTTTTACTTCAATCCAAGCAGATAAAACGCATGGTCTCTTCGTATGTGGGAGAAAATGCAGAATTTGAACGACAGTTCTTATCTGGTGAATTAGAGGTGGAGCTGACACCTCAGGTGAGATTTCTCTGCTTTTCTTTCACAATACTAAGTTTATTTTAAGATTTTACTTTTTTTCTTCCTAGGAATTTCTTTGTGCAAGAGAGGTAAGGCAGAGGGGATAGATGCTGCTTTTTCAAACTAAGGAATTCTGTTTGTAGGTCACACCTGTTGATTGCTAGAGGATTAATGTTTTCTGCTGCCATGCACTGAAAAAGGAGGTATTTATAGTAAAAATATCTAAGCTTGGCACTATAACGTATATTGTGCCAGAAGCATGCAAAAGGACTTTCTAATATGTTTGAGGATTGTCCTAAAAGTCATTTTTTTTTTTTTTTTGTCTTTTGTCTTTTTTCCGTGTCCGGCAACGGATCGCGACCCTCAGTGTTGCCCCTGTACCGGACCGGGGACCGGCAACGGGATCGCAAGCCTTGGTGTTGGTCCCGCGCCTCGCTCCGCCAGTGAGCGGGAGCCGGTCTGTATGTGGGATCCGAACCCTCGGACGGGAGCGCCGCCGCGCTTCCCAAGCGGCGCACTATCCAGTGCGCCACCGGGCCGGCCCTAAAAGTCAGTTTTTTTTTTTTTTTTGTCTTTTGTCTTTTTTCCGTGTCCGGCAACGGATCGCAACCCTCAGTGTTGCCCCTGTACCGGACCGGGGACCGGCAACGGGATCGCAAGCCTTGGTGTTGGTCCCGCGCCTCGCTCCGCCAGTGAGCGGGAGCCGGTCTGTATGTGGGATCCGAACCCTCGGACGGGAGCGCCGCCGCGCTTCCCAAGCGGCGCACTATCCAGTGCGCCACCGGGCCGGCCCTAAAAGTCAGTTTTTACGAATCATAGAATTAGAAATTTGTGGATGATCTGGTCTTGCTGAGACACTTCAGAAGAGTAAAGCCCATGGACAAAGTACGTAAGTGTTGGGGTCAGAGCCCAGTTTTCCAGGAAACTGATGTTATTACAAAGAAAGTAGTTACTACAGTTAATCTAGGAAGTTTTCACTCATTTTCTACATCATCTTCTAACTGATAAAGCCTTTGTCATAGCGAAAGGCAAACTTTTTGAAGTCATTTGAGTAAAGTAAGGGTCTACAAGCTATCTGTGTTAGTCTTCTATTTTGACATGCTCTGCCTTCATCTCTGAAACTGAGCCCACCAATTTGCTTTATTTTTGTTAGGAGAAAATATACAAACTTCACCAAGTTGGTAATAATATAATGTAGCAGAAGTTAAAAAAAAATTTCGGTAATAAAATCATGATATGTGCTTGTATACAGAGGGCATGCAAAGGAGGTTGTTCTTCCTAACTGAGGCTTCATTGTATTACAGTCACACCTGGTCACTCTGCAGCCCTGTCACCTGGGCTTATCATAGCATTGCACTATATTTGGTATCTATCCAATTTTAAAGATTTTTGCAAAAACAAAAGGTATACTGTCTTAGTCTGCTTGCGCTGCTATAACAAAATACCGTAGACTGGGTGGCTTAAACAACAGAAATTTGTTTCTCATAGTTCTAGAGCCTGGGAAGTTCAAGATCAAGGTGCCGGCCCATTCAGTTCCTGGCTTGCCCCTAGGTGGTTAACAGTAATTTATTGTATATTCTCACATAGCTAAAAGAAAGGATTTTTGAATGTTCCCAAAACAAAGAAATAAGTGTTTGAGGTGATGGATATACTAATTACCCTGCTTTGATCATTACACATTATATACATGTATCAAAATATCACAACGCACCCCAGAAATATGCATAATTATTATGTGTCAATTATAAAAAAGAATTGTAAGCCTCTGGAGAGTAGAAACCATGTCTGTCAATGTTTCTGTGCTCACATACAGAAGTGTGCTCAGTGAACTTTTTATGGAGTGTTGGTTGCTCACTGTAGGGTACACTTGCAGAGAGGATCCGTGCAGGTGGGGCTGGAGTTCCTGCGTTTTACACCAGCACAGGGTATGGAACCCTGGTACAAGAAGGAGGATCACCCATCAAATACAACAAAGATGGCAGCGTTGCCATTGCCAGTAAGCCAAGAGAGGTAAGAAGTACGCTCATCCAGATAACACCAGATGCCTCTTTCCACATGGGATTCTGGGTGGACTCATTGGGTAGAATCACCTCTGTATGAGAAAAAACATTCATTTTCATAAGTATGTTAAGTGAAATTTCTAGCTAAAACTGAGCACCTGCTAGTAGTTAATGTCACATAGAGAAGCTAGGACAAAGAAGAAAAGAAGCTGTAATCCTTGAAAGATGTACTAGTTATCTGAAGATTAGTTATCTGAACTGATTTTTTGGTAGGTTTTAACAAGTTTAGGTACATTTATAATTGCTGATTATGCTTATATGGAAAATAGAGTAGTTGTATGATATGTATGGTATTACACTCTTTATTCTCAGGCCCTTCCTAATGTGACTGAAGGGAGAAAAAAGTCAAGGAAATCATAAGTCTGTCTGAAATCTTGAAAAGCAGAAGACAGTTATGATTATATAATGAATAAAAGAAAGTTCATGTTACCACCTTTATATTTTATATCTTAAGTCACACTGCCTAACCTAGTTTTATTTTAAGTATTGGATAGGATGGGATACTTTTTTAGTAGGTGACTTTGTTCAAATATTAGAAAGAGTAAAACTCCAGATATAGGTATTTGAGATACTCAAATTTGAGATGATTTCAAAAATTACACAGGCCAATACTTACTGTATTTTTTAGTATATTTCCCATTTCTTTGTCCAGGTGGCTCAAGAGAATTAACACAGGTTGCAGAAATGCTAAGCTCATCTCTGGGGAAGTGAATGTAGTAAATCAAGGGATCTCTTATCACTTTCCTGTATCTAGGGATACTGGCTCTGTTCCCTTGTTCTGAGGGAAGATAAGGGGTTACTGAACATGCCTCTTGCTGTTCAGTGTTTGTCTCCAGCAGCGTCCTCCATCTGGAGCTTTGTCTTTCTGCTGAGAGTGACCTATATTGATTCAAAGGTTTTATTAACACATCTTTTATAATCTTCCCTTTACTACCTAATTAGATTTAAAAGTTTGCTGACAAAGTAAAAGAAAGGAGCCTAATAATTAAAATGAATCTTAGTAGTATACAACAAAGGTACCCAGAAAAATTGGGTTAACACTTTGATAGCTTGCTAGAAGTTGCAGCATTAACTCACTATGGGAAATATGATAGAGTAGAATCTTTCCTGGGTTCATTTCTGCCTGGAGTCAGGTCCATGAACCTAGTAGTTCTGTAATTTTGTTTGAATATCCCAGAAATATGACAAATAATTTCTTTTTTTTTTTTTTGTCCTTTTTGAGACCAGCCTCACCGCACTCAGCCAGTGAGTGCTGTGAGCGCACCGGTCATCCCTATATAGGATCCGAACCCGCGGCGGGGGCGCCGCTGCGCTCCCAGCGCCGCACTCTCCCGAGTGCGCCACAGGCTTGGCCCCAAATAATTTCTTGAAACAATTCTTCTTGGCTCTTTATTTACCTTGCTTATTGTAGGGACAGGAAGTAAGCAAATTCCTTAATTTAATAGTGTTTACCCTCCTCTTTGCCAGGCAGTGGTCTAAGCACTGTGGAAAAATGGATGATCTAGACCTAGTCTTCCTGCTAGTGGAGGAACTGACAGTGAATGAATAAACACGTACGTAATGTCTGTCGTGGAAATGCTGTGAGGAAAAATCAAGTAGGTTAAGGGCAAAGGGGTGATCAGTGGCCAGGCAGATGGCGTTCCAGATTGGGTGGTCAGGGAAAGCCTCCCTGAGGTGACATTTGATAGAGACCTAAATAAAGTGAGAGAATAAAGCAGGTGGAGATAAGGAGGTTGTGCTTTAGTCAGAAGGAAGAGGAAGGCTTGCTCTGTGTGTGGAACAGCAGGACAGTGAGACTGGAACAGAATACATGAGGCAGAGATGGTGCAAATGGAGACTGAGGGGAAGCAAGAGCCAGACCTACACCAAGTTTGGATTTTTCTGAGAAGTCAGTGGGGTTTTGTCAGCACCACCCTCAGCCAGTGAGCAAACCGGCCATCCCTATATAGGATCCGAACCCGTGGCCTTGGTGTTATCAGCACCACACTCTACCCGAGTGAGCCACGGTCCGGCCTGTCAATGGGGTTTTGAATAAGGGTGTGAGAGTGGTGCAATTTGAGATACATTTTGTAAAGGTCACTGTGGCTGTTGTTTGTTTGTGGGGGGCCAAGAGTAGAAGCAGCAAGAGGGATTAGGAGGCTGTTGTATTAATCTAGGTGGGAGTGGAAAGTGGCTTAGACTAAAGTGGTAACAGTGGAGTTTGTGAGAATTGGTTGGAATCAGGATATGAGTATATATTGATGGTAGAACGAGCAGGATTTGGTGACGGATTGTTGTAGAATGTAAGAGAAGAATCAAGTAGGCTGCTTATTGAGGTGGGCAAGGCATGGGAGTAATCACAGAGCTTGGTTTGGGACGTGGCCCATTTGAGAAGTACATTGGACTTCAAGAGAAGGTGCTCAGTAGGCTCTAGCTCAGGGAGAGTTTAGAGCCAGGATAGGAACTTTGGAGGCATCATCATAGAGTAATTAAACCTAGGGAACGAGATGAGTGGCTCGGCCTAAGTTAAGACAGAGAACACTTCTTTGACATTTAGAGCTTGGAAAGAGGAGAAGAAACAACAAAGAAAAATGGAAAAGAGCAAGTAGTAAGTGAAGCAGAAACTCCAGGAAGTCGGGTGATTTGAAAGACAAAATCCCTGCTGGTGTAGTGGTTAGGGGGAAATAAAGATGAGAAATTTGAGTCAAAGAGTGTGAAGAGATTGGGTGATACCAGGACTGGAATTGACCATCAGATTTGCAAAAATGGAGGTCATTAGGAAGCTTCAGGAATAGTTTTTCTGGAACGGAGGGGA
>NW_007732338.1:74103-75850 GCF_000696425.1 Galeopterus variegatus | reverse complement strand
GGAGTAGATTCCAGAAAGAACTGAAAGGTAGAAGTGGAGATTGAAATGCACAGCTCTTTCAAATGTCTAGTTTGACAAAGCCATTTTTTTTGTTGTTTTGCTATTTTAGAGTAGCTAATGCTCAACAACAGTGCGGTGTGTGTACCCATGAGGAAATTATGTAACTGCAATATAAAAGCAAAGCCAATGTCTTGCCTTGAGCTTATATTTACTCCAGTTTGTAGGTTTGTATGTAAAATACTCAACTATCATCATTGGTGTTTACAGTGATGATTCTGAAATACACAATCCATTAAAAAATAACTTTGTATATTGATATGCAGCTTATAAATATTTCTTTCATATAGTTTATGTAAGTTCATATTAATAAGACCCTCATCCAGCAATAATTCCCTAAGTTTATCAATCTTTTCTAGCGGGAAACTGTGACAATGTCTTTAAAGAAGCTCTTCTGGGTTTTTGTTTTGGGTGGCTGGCTGCTACGGAGATTGGAACCCTTGACCTTGATCTTATCAACACTGCACTAACCAACTGAGCTAACCAGCCAGCCCTGAGTGAAATAAGCAAAGCACACAATACCGCACGTCCTCACTCATATGTGGGAGCTAAGAGAGAAAGAAGGAAGGAAAGAAAGTCCACAGTAGTGCATTGGTCTTGCAGAGGGAGAGACCATTCTTTGGGATACAAAGTGGAGTGGGGGGATAGGGGGAGGAGGAGGGAGGTGGGGATAACTGGATGGGGTACACAGGGTACAAAGGCCAATTTCTGGTAATGGGTATGCTTCCAGTATGAATCTGACCCTCACATTATGCCACGAGGGGTGACAATCAGCATTGTATCTCATGAGTATTCATAATACAATAAATTTTTTAAAAAAGAAGCTTTTCTTTAAGAAAAGATTTCTGTTTTAAATTTTTAAGGAAAAGTAAGTACCAAAACTTTCTGTGGAAGCTTTCTATAGGACGCATTCAGTCTGTTTTTCCACTAGGGGGTGCAGTAGTAATGAGAATGGAATTCTGCCTTCAAACGGATCCATCCAGTGCAGTGTTGGAGTGGGGGCGAGGGACATTGTTTACTCTGTCCTTTGTTTTAATTCCCAGAGATGAATCCCCAAGAAGAAAAAAGGACCATGATGACAAGACATTGCTTTATGTTCTTCCCCCCACACTTTTATAAAATTAAAAGGCAATAAACATAAAAATCAATAGCATTTCATCAAGCCAGTGATGACAGAAAAGAAGGTGTAATAAAATAAAATGTAATATTCATAGTAGCAACAGAAGCCATGAAGTACCTATGAATAAACCTAAGAAAAATATACAAAGCTCTTACGGAGAAAATGATAAAACTATTGAAGGAGGAAAACGTCGGTAAACAGAGGCATATATTATGCTCATGGGTGGGAAGATATGGCATTCAGTTCTCTCCAAATTAATCTGCTAATTCTATGAATCCTAATTAACATCTCAGCTAGTGATTGTAGATTATGGATTAATGAGGAGAGAAGTTTTGTAACTATTTGATGCACAAAATCAATATATAGGCCATTTTATGCAAAGTATATAGTTTTTTTTTTTCTGGAGGGAAGGAGGAACTGTATTTCACATTCGGTGTATAACCTATATGCACAAATAGAAAAATGAATACCTGTAAAAACACAGTCTGTCCCTCAGGCCTATAGGACTTTGGGTTCCTCAAATGCTTCAAGCTTTCTCTTGTCATTGGGCCTCTGCACGTCTGTTCCCTC
>NW_007732338.1:71211-72675 GCF_000696425.1 Galeopterus variegatus | reverse complement strand
GGGAGCGCCTCCGCGCTTCCCAAGTGGCGCACTAGCGCAGTGCGCCACCAGGCCGGCCCCTTGTTAGCAATCTTTTATTGTTAGCAAGTCACAGTTAAATTCTCAGAGGCACTCATATTGTTTTTGTTTATTTCTGAAGAACTTAATGTGATATTAATACTCTGTCTGGTTTATTGAATTCAGCCAATTTTTCAAAGTACAACTACTTGTGGCAATTACAGTAGACATTGTACATTATGTCCCCCTTATTTGACACATTGGTGTAATGTTTGCAAAGCTTGGTTGCTTTTTAAAAAAGATTAGTGAAATTGTATAGCAGCAAATGGAAATGAATTGTTTAAAATATTTCCATGAGTTTATCCTGTGCTCCATTGCCTGGCTCTGGTATCTAAAGACAGCACAAGGGATATTCTAAGCACCCACTTTATGCTGGTGGTTATTGAGCTCTGGTGTGAAATGAAAGCTCTCATCACCAGTGGTCAAGTGACCTAGGACTACCTTCACATTTAGTGGGACAACTGGCGCAGAGGTCTGTGTAGGCCATTGTTAAAGTGGGAAAGCCTGGAACTCCTCTGCTCTGGCCACTCTGTCCTTGGAGCTTTTGGTGTCTGGATGTCTGGTGGAATCCCACTGGGCAACTTGTGAAAGTTCACAAGGACTCCTCTCCAAGGGCTCTCTATCTTTATACCCATCCTTGAATCCAAGCAAAAGAAATGCTAGTGTCCTAAAAGAGCTAGTAGAACACAACTGTGAGTTTTTTCCCTCTACGAAAGAACTTCTATCAATGTATACTCCCAGAAACAAAAATACATTTTATTTTTTATGGCTAGGGGAAGTGTGTTAATTGAGGAACTTGGGAAGGCAAAACCATCAACAAAATTGGCACCTTCTTCACATTTTTACACCTCTGAGTCTGATGTAGGTGTTGAACTTTGATTGAAAGTTCCAATNTCATGTATGTGTATATATATCTGTATGTACAGGGCTGTTGCTATGCAGTCTTGCTGGTATGGTGCACTTGTGAGAGACTGTTCTGATTGGTTGGCGTCTATGTTGCACTGCTTGTTAAATATTTGAATCTATATACCCTTGTATATCATCATATGCAATTATTTTTCTCCCTATGTATTTTAGTTGCCAAGACTAGTTGCATGCTTAGAAAACATGATAACAATACACAGTATGATTTAATTTTGATGTTGTTATTTATATTCATTGTCTTCAGATGTCAAAATTACTTTGATATTGTGGAAAGATACTGCTAATAATCAGTAGGTCAGTTCTCTTCCAGTCTTATTGGTATGTCCCAGGAAATGCTTATACAGGTTCTATCTGGAAAGTTGATTACCCTTAGTAATGCTGAACTTTCATTCATTATCTGGATAGCCACAGGCTTAATAGATTTTAAAACCTTTTGATTACCCTAGAATATTAAATTCCAAGTATTTAGTGTCTTGGATTTAT
>NW_007732338.1:66494-70957 GCF_000696425.1 Galeopterus variegatus | reverse complement strand
TTAATCAGAAAATGGTTCTCCAGAATGATCTTTATTGGTGACTCTGAATGTTACCACTGAACGTTTCATTTAATTTTAGCAATGGGCTCTTCTATAATACAGAATGTAATTACTATTCTTTTTAATGTGAAGCACTTGCTATTTTTTTTCCCTTAATATTTTAATGAGATCAAGTTGTTTAGTGAAATATTTAATTATAGAAACAAAGTAACATACCAGTTAAACGGTTAAAGGATATTAATTTCAAATACGGTAGATTCATTAATATCCATTTTATTTTTGTGTGTATAAGATACGAAGGTACTCCAAAAATTTCGTGGAAAAATAGAATTAAAAGATAATGCAAATCTTTCTATGAAGTTTTTGAAGTACCCTCATATATGTTGAACATGAAAAATAGTTCCTCTTTCCCTCAGCCCTATTTAAAAAGCTATGTAAATTGGATGAAGTGGCCATCATATTTTTTTAATTTATAGGATAGTAATAAACTTCATTAATGGAAAATATGATACTTTCTGAAAAGGTTCATGGATTCTTAGTTCATAGGAATTCTTTTAATTTATAACATTTTTAAGCTGAAAGAGACACTTCTTATATTTGGCCTTCTTTCTCCACTTCCTTATTCTGCCCCCCACCCCCTTGATATAGGAAAAGTGCAAGGAATTTCAACTTGCCGATGTGCAAAGCTGCAGAAACCACAGTGGTAGAGGTAAGAGAAGAGATTACTTCTGAATTCCTGTTAATTTTTTAATTTGATGTTATTTATTAGTTCAAGAAAAAGTACAACAGTTTGTTTTTATTCTGAAAGACAGTGACAGTTTTTTTTTTGTTTTGGACATGGATTCTATTTAAATACATAGTAGTTGAAATTTTGCTGTAATGGCAGCTCTGGTTAGCTAGGATCTCATTAGAATATTGTCTTTGGGAATCTACCTATGGGACCAGCTTATAGAAGATCTTTGGTTTGTGAATAAAATAGACCTTCTTAGGTGAAATTCCAAGATGAATTTATGTATACAGAATTCTGGGAAAATAGTAAATTGTGTCAGGACAAGTTCATTATCTTACTAGGGTAAATTACCAGGTTCATTATCTTACCAGAGACTGTAAATTCTTTAAGGGATGAGGGTAATACAAGTAATGGCTTTAATGTGTTTCTGTTTGGAGCAGTTGGATTTAGGCACTAACTGACTCTACTCTGGGCATCTCGGGGTTTGGGAGAGACTTGAGTAATTCTAGAGCCTTCTCAGAGTTAGTTAGGGCTTTGGTATGGAAATAGATGCTTATACCCAAACCCTGCCTTTTTTTTTTTTTTTTAAAGATGACCGGTAAGGGGATCTTAANCCGTGGCCTTGGTGTTATCAGCACCGCACTCTACCGAGTGAGCCACGGGCCGGCCCCAAACCCTGCCACTTTAGTTATGCGTTTTTGAATCTCACAGTAGACTTCAAAATGGGTCTTAACTTGAAGCTCTGCCCTGCCATTTTAGTTATGCGTTTTTGAATCTCACAGTAGACTTCAAAATGGGTCTTAACTTGAAGCTCTGAAGATCACCTTGCAACCAAATGTTCATGGGAATTTGAGTTAACTTTCTCTTGGGAGAACATTATAGGAACCTACTTTGGGATCTGGAAATGATAATATATGTTTCTGATTTTTCACATGATGGCACATGGTGTTGTATGTGGCATCTTTTGATTCATCCATGCACGGCCTAGATAGTGTTTCCTGAAGGCAGTACAGTGATATGTTTGAAATAATCAAATGTTAGAGTTCTGTTCCTTCCTCTTTAAGTCAAGTGTATTATTTTTAAAGTGCTGAGGGACGTGGTACTTTCATCCCAGGCAAGGTGGTTTCTTTCACAATGGCTGTAGTATATTTTCTGCATTTAAAATGGATAATGTGGTTTACTCTCTCTATGTAATCTGTTTTTCATTTATTGAATCATCTTAATGACTTTTCCGTGACATACATCTATAGCATTACTGAAGAAAGGCCTCTAACATAGGTTAAAATAATCAATAGTTTAACACTCTATGTCTTTCTATAAAACTGCTAGAAACAAGTATTTCTTCCCTGAATACTGAGGGGCATTATGCATTATCCTGGGTGAAATTCTTTTAAAAATTTTTTCCTATTAAAATCTGTTTTTTTTTTCCAGCCAATCTTATTTCTTACAACAGCAGAAAATGACTTCCTAGTGTCCCAAATCAGTGTAGATGTTAGAAAAGAGAGGCTCTCTTTTGGCATAAGAGGAGAGAAAATCCTTTAACTGACCCTGCAAATGTAATAAAAGGTGCCCTTCCCTGTACAGGAACAGATATCTCTGATCAATCACAGCCCTCATTCCTGATAGGCCCAAACTCAGGTTAGGATCCCTTCAGTACAGTGCTGCAGACAGCCACCCCCAACTGACTGCAGTGCCCAATATGGTAGCCACTAGCCACATGTGACTTTTAAAATTTAAATTAATTAAAGTTAAATAAATTACAAATTCATTTCTGCAGTCGTTCTAGTCACATTTCAAGGGCTAGTGACTATTGTGTTGATCAGCGTAGATATAGAACATTAATTATCCTCATTGCAGGAAGTTTTATTGGTCAGATTAAAAGGATCAAGATGAAATCTACATGTCATTCTAGTTTAATAAGCAAATAGCTATTTGGACAGGAGAATTATTGTAAGCTGACCCCCTCTGCATGCTCATAGCACAAGGGGTCTACACAAGCCCATAGGCTGATTTGTAATAACTGTGCTCTCAAAAGAGGAAAGTAATTTGAAGTATATTAACACAAGCCCATAGGCTGATTTGTAATAACTGTGCTCTCAAAAGAGGAAAGTAATTTGAAGTTGAGGATGGTGACTAGAAATGTTTCACATTTCCTGATGTGAAAACTCTATTTTGACATTGTGACTTTTGTGTTATACTGAGTCTAGTGAGTGCTCTGGACCTCCGCTCCCTTGTTCTGTGCTGTCTCTGCACTCCATTACTGCATTGGCCTTCAGGGCTCCATGATCCCTCTCTTATAGTCCTGTTCTGCTTTAATTTATGATAGTCCTATCAGTATGGAGGATTATGAGCTGGTCTCTGAAGTGTAGTATTTAAGAGGAATCTTCAGAGATCATTAAATTACCTGCCTTTTCTGCATGCTAAATGTTAACAGTGACACTTACCATTAATCAAGCATTTATTATGTATCAGTCACCGCTGTATTCTTCATGTGCATTATTATTTTTTTATTCTTACAATAGTCCTATGAGGTAGGAATCATAATTATTCTTATTTTACAGATTGGGACTTTAAGGAACAGAGAGGTTAAGGTATATACCTATGTCACACAGCTAGGTAGAACCAGGATAGAACACCAGAAAAACTGATTCCAGAGTGCCCACTCTTTTTCTTTATGTATGAAATACTCCTAAATCATCATAAATGATGATGTTTCAAAGTCTTGAAGATACTGAACTTCCAGAAGTAGTGCATTTCAATGTTAACTATTAGAATCAAGCAAGTAGAGATATTTTTGCTCGACTTACTCCTCTAGCCTGGGCCTTCCATGCCAATTATTTCAATCATAGTCTTTTTTTCTTCTAGTACCATCTGCCTTGGAGATGGCTTTGAGAAAGCATTGTCCTGTGATCAATAATCCTATGGATTCATTCAACCTTTCTCATGGACTCTGTTCATTCTACTGTGTAGGCTCTTTGATTCTTACAGCTTTTAACATATTTCCCTAAACATGGTGATTGGATGGCTTTCTAGTACTGCAGTGTTTTTTGCAGTGACAACTGTAACAGTGACTACACCCTGTATTTTAGACAGTCAAAGACTGTATTTTTTAAGGAACTGTTAGCTCATCTTTTTTCTTTTATAGATGAGGATATGGAAGACTTTTCAGTAACAGCATCTGGGTTGGAACCTGTCTCCTGAAGCTCCATGCCAACATCTTTGCACTCCACAATGTTGCATCTTCTAAGCCTTTCTCCCTGTTCACTTGAGTTTTAAGGAGGGCAGAAGTATAAATATCTAAAATATTAATGATGATTCCCTTAGACATCTTAAAAATTTTTTTAGACTCAGAAACAGGGTGGCAAAGAAATATACAAGCCCAGCCACCTCTTCCTTTTTTGGTTCATAATTTCTTAATTACCTAGTAATTAACTTACAATAAATGTTTTATGTCAAGAAGTAAACCAATATATTCATCTTGAGTTAAAAAGAGAAAATCAGATTTACTCTTGACATCAATTACTTCTAATTTCTGTGAAAGGGGAACATTACTTCTTTTTGGAAGAGTTTTCCCTTTCAGGTGTGTTCTAAACTCGTAAGTTGTGTAAAACCAAAGAGGTGATCAGATATGTCTGTTTTTAGCAAAACCAATATGAACATTGCATTTTATTTCTTTTTTTTTTTTCCCTTTTTTTGTCTTTTTTCGTGTCCGGCAACGGATCGCAACCCTCAG
>NW_007732338.1:27969-65795 GCF_000696425.1 Galeopterus variegatus | reverse complement strand
ACCCTCGGCGGGAGCGCCGCCGCGCTCCCAAGCGGCGCATTGTAGCAGTGCGCCACCGGGCTGGTCCCACATTTTATTTCTTAAAACCGGTAGCCATTTGCGTGCTTCCATACAAAGTTGTGACATGGTGAATGCCGACTGTAGTTTTCTCCCCCTCTTAAAGAACTGGGTAGTTACTTGGGAAAAATAGTACATGTGGGTGCACATATTGGCACACATGCCAGAAAGATGTTTCTCTTTTTAGCCTGGACAGTGTTATTTCTGGACCTCCCTGTGAGTGGGTGAAGTCTTCCCTGATAAACTTCACAAGTTTAAGTGCAAAAGCAGCCAGGGAATGACTTTTGGGCATCGTGTTACATGTGTTTAATAAGGAGCAGCGAGGAATGCCGAGTCTTCCGAAGAGAACTCATTTGGCTCCTTCTCAGGAGGAGTCTTGTTAACCTCTCAACTCCCCGTCAGCCCCTCTGCCAGTCTCCCGTGTACATATCTCACCATCCTGTTTTTATCTGGGAAGTGGCCTGTTTCTACATTTTTTTCTTTTATCTTTCTTTCTTTCTTTCTTTTTTTTTTAAATGAAGGAGTTTATAATAGAAATGGTGGCGGGGGGAACTAGACTGCTTCACTCAGGAGACTGTTGATGCTTTGTCTCCTGCCAGCAGCCTGGGATGTGTGTGCTGTCAGAAGAGGTCTTCTGACTCAGCCACCGAAGGCTGCTGAAGCTGCCTGTGGCCGAATAACCTAATTGGTTTGGTTTTCACTGTGCTTTCAGGCTCGTGCCTTGGCTGGTATTATAAGATAGCAAAAAGTTTATACACAGCCCCTTCAACTATTTTAACTGATTTCAGCTCTCAGTTAAAATAAGTATATTTCTTATTATGACTTAAATAAAACTTGTTCTATTATATTTATATTATAATATATTTATATATTTGCCTGTGAAAGAATTGTTTATATTCTATGATATTTGATGCACAAAATATTATATCCTTGTAGCCTGCATGGCTAATGAAGCATAATAATGATGTGAACACCTGTGAACCCACCTAATGTAAGAATTAGACGATTATTCATACTCATTTGTATCCACCTGTCTGCCCTCCAAAGATGACACTATTAGGAAAACTGTGTTTATTTGTCCCTTGCTTTAAAAAAAAATTCTGGCTTGTAAGATATGGACATATTGAAAATTATTTTCCCAAGTGTTTTCCTGAGACTTTTTATTATATTTTTAAGAGCCAAGCTTTGGGAACTTGGACTGTGACTTGCCTGTTCTGTACCAATACCTGCTACAGGCTATCCATCTCTGCTTAGGAGAGTAGCTAGAAGAAGAGATCAGGGGTACGTCTGCCATCCTGCCCAGCACACGTGTGTTGTTTCTGGTTGGTGAGTAAGGAAAGGTGAAGATTGCAGTGTAAATGATATTGCACATTTTTGCTTTTAATTTTTATTATGAAGGGTGATGAACATATACAACAGTAAGCAAAAGAGTGTAATGAACTCTCCTGAGCCCAGTACCCAGCTCCAGTGACTGCCACCCATGGTCCCTCCTGAACCGTCCACATCCCTTCTCCTTTCCTTCTTTCTCCTTCTATATTATTTTAAAACAAGCACAGATAATTATATCTCAATGACATTTTAAGGAAAGTTCACCTGATACTCAGAAATTCTAGTGTGCTAGCCTTCTCCTTTCCTTCTTTCTCCTTCTATATTATTTTAAAACAAGCACAGATAATTATATCTTAATGACATTTTAAGGAAAGTTCACCTGATACTCAGAAATTCTAGTGTGCTAGGCACTTTTCTAGGTTCTGCAGATACAGGAGCGAGCAAAGCAGAGAAAAGTTCCTGCCCTCACAGAGCTTATATTCTGATCAAGGTAGATGATGGATAGAATAAATAAGTAAAATATGTAGTATATTAGTATATTAAATAATGATGAATGTAAGGAGAATAAAACAAAGCATAGAAAGGGACATGAACTATCAGAGAAAGAAACAGAAATTTTATATAGTGTGGTCAGTAAAAGTCCTCCCTGAGATGACTTCTGAGGAAAGACCTGAAGAAAGGGAGGAAGGTAGATTTGCAGCTGACTGAGGGGGTGTCCCCTGGCGGGCAGAAGGAGGAGCAGGTGCAGAGGCCTGAGCAGAGCATTCCTGGTGGGTTTGAAGAATAGGGATGGCATGCTCTTCAGTGCAGATGGTGGGCTGTGGCATCTCACATGAGTCTACCTTTCTTGAGAGTAATGGCAACAATGACTTCTTCTGAGCCTATGGGAAATAAGATTTCTACTTTCAGTGCATTTTATAATAGTTCCCAAGAAATGATGAGGCCTAAATCTGATGTTAAAACTCTGAAGTGAATGGAGAATGTGATTTTGAGATTGGAGCCCCCTTGGCTTTTGTGATTCTCTGACCCTGTTTGGAGAACTTTGTGTTGATAATCCCTCATGAATTACCTGAGCAGAAGTGATCGAACTGGTTGTTTTTTCACTTTACAATAGGTGGGAACACAGTGGATTTTAACCAGGATTTTAACCATTAATCATTTCAGTGAATCCTGTGAACATTTAATCGTCACCAAGAAGGCCAATTAATGTATTAATGTTTTAGAGATTTTGGTTATCTTGTTTCCTGCCTTTGAGAAAATGAAAATTCCTAAGGGATAAACATAATTCCTTTCCTCTTAAGTTTCTTTTATTTTTAATCTTTAGTTTGCTAATGACTTATGATATACAGTTTCAAAAGCCATGTAACTCAAAAATTTTTTGGACAGTAAAAAGAAAAAAAATTGGTATAAACAGGACAAAAAAAAAAAAAAGCTTCTAGCCAAATAAGACAAGTACTTCTAATCATGCTGAGAAACTTCATGAGACAGATCCAGTTTAAAGCACACACATCCAAACACAGGCAACTACTTCCCATGAAAGTGTGGAATTCATTCACATCCAGACATCTCTGATTGGTTTGTGGAGACATGATATTTATGAGAACTTGCCTGAAATGTCATATTTGACATTCACTATGTGAAGCTTAATGTGCTAGATGCCCTTCACTGCACTTTAGTATTACCAGGTAGAACTCTCTTATATCAGTTAGGTAGAAGATTGAGACCACAAGACAGTTTATCCCAATCCTCTGGAATCCACTGACGTAGGCCAGTTGAGTTGAACCCCCAACAGAAGTTCTTTAAAAAAAAAAAAAAAAAACGGGAAAGAGAGCTGTTTGTTTGATACAACATGAAAAGAAGGAACACCCTTGTCTTACCAGCTCATCATGAGCCTTGAGAACCCTTGATTCTAAGGCAGAATACTGTCACCTTCCTAAATGTTAACTTTTGGGATGAATTGGTGAGCAGTGGATATCATTTGTGATGATTGATTTTTAAACCTGTTAAATTATATAATATCTTCAATTTATGTTTGTTTTCCTTATAGTTTTTTTAGTTATAAGATTTTTATCTATGCTTTTGCATTTTATTTTTTCTGTTGATTACTAAACCAGTCTAAAAGAGATACCTGTGTAGAATGTGTTGGCAGAAAAGATGATAATATGCTAGGATAGCTATGTTAAATGAACTGATTGATTCTACTTGTTTCAAAGTATTGAAGTACAGTCATGTACCACATAATGACTTTTTGATTAACGAGAGATTGAATGTACCACAGTGGTTCCATAAGGATATAATGGAGCTGAAAAACTGCTTTCACCTACTGCCTTCGTAGCCATTGTAAGTCACAGTGCAACACACCACTCATGTAGGAGCAATAGGCTATACCTTATGGCCTAGGTGTGGAGTAGGCTAAACCATCAGGTTTGTTTAAATATGCTATGATGTTCACACAACAGCAAAATCACCTAATTATGCATTTCTCAGAACGTATCCCTATCCTTAAGTGATGTATGACTATTTAAAGACAATTCATTCATTTCCTTAAATTTTTATAAAATGCTAGATTGCTATGAAAATATTGGATACTAAAGAGGATGTATTTGATGAAGACATAGTGTAGCTGAATAATTTGGCAAAATAACCTTCTCAGTAATATAATTACCATTATATTAATATTTGATGTTTCTACCAAGGAAGCAGTAAATATAAAAATACGGACTTGATGAATGCCCAGTATTATTGCACTTTTTTTGGCATGCTCTCGTAGATTACTAAATATAATTCTTAGCCTAATGACCGATCACAGTCAGAAGAACAGCAGAATAGAAATAGTTTATTGATGATAAAAATATATTAAACAAAGTGCAAATCTTGACATTTTATTTCTCGTTGCTTGGTAACAATGCAGCAGCTACGTGAGAGAGAGTTCCATTATCCCAGGTACAATGGACTCCATTGCATTGTGGGGTAGAAATACCAATTACAGCAAGTCATTTGTATGCCATTATCCTCACAAATTTTTTGTGCTATTTCTTGTTGTCAGCGCAGAGATCCTAAAAGAAAAAGTCATTTTAATAATATATCCCTTTCTTTTTGATAGATTAATGAATTTTGTTCTAGCTGTTTTTGGCTTTTTGGCTTTGTGTCTATTTATAATTTTTGAGGCTTCATAAATTTGTGTTTTATCAACTTGCACTTTATAAATCCAGACTTTTCTGTGCCATTGTAAATATGCACATTATAAGAGATACTTCATTAGTTCTTATTAAGCATCTTTTACCTTGACCACCTAGAGAGGGGAGAAAAATATCTGGTCATAATTTTTTGCCTAGTGAAAAATAGTCAGGGCATATTCCTCATTCTTCTTTAATACAGAACATTCCTAATTTTATTTTATTTTATTTTATTTTTTTTTACATATAATTCCATTCTTTATTTATTCTTTTTTTTTTTTGTTAAATTTTTATTTTGTCAATATACACTGCATATGATTATTATGGCCCATCACCGACACCTCCCTCCCTCCTCCCTCTCTCTCCTCCCCCCAGAACATTCCTAATTTTAGTACCCACTTCAGGAGATCAGGAGAAGGAAGTCTGTTGAACTAGTGTGATTTGTTTTATTTATTTATTTTTATTATTTTTTTATTAGCATATTCATTGTTACAAATCATACTTATTCTTTATGTCTCTTATCCAATCTCTCCCCTTCCCTCTCTCCTCCCCTCTCCCTTCCTCCTCCCCCATCTAATAACCATAGATTTGTTCTCTCCATCTGATAGATTAACTATTCCTCTGTTGATTTGTTGCCTAGATGATCTGTCTGGTACTAAGACAGGTGCGATTAAGTCCTCACTTAGTATCGTAAATCAGATGCTTCTTCTACTACTCTGGCATGTACTTTGTGGAGAGAGAAGACCTCTTCTTTTTATTTTTTTTTGGTCTCCGCCAGTGCTTCTCCTTGTGTCAATGCAGTTGAGAGTCTGGCATGCCATCTGCACGGTGGCTGTAACTGCTGCTATAGAGACTAGCTGCTTTTGCGGCAGCCATGGCAATGGTGGTGGCTATGGCGGGCTACCCGTGTGAAAATGGTGGTTTTGGTGTGCTGTTTACCTGATTGCGTCTGGGTTTGGCTTCCCGACTCCAAGCCTCAGGACCCCAGCAGGACCCTGGGCATTGGCAGCAGCTTGCCTATTTGAGGGTGGGTTTGGCTTCCCCCAGCTCCATGACTAACTTGTTTTATATAACTGTATTTTTTTCCTCTATACTGTCATTTCATAATTATTTACAAGGGTTGAAGAACTATATCCTGTGGCCTGTTTTTGTACCGCCTAAGAGCTAAGAATTTTTTATATTTTTAAAGCATGGTTAAAAAAAAAAAGAAAGCATGTGACAGAGACAGTTTGTAGCCCTCAAAGCCTAAACTATTATCTCATCCTTTACAGAAAAATGTTTGCAGACCCTTGATTTACAGCATAATTTTTATTTGTGTAGTCTAAATATATTAAATGTCACTCTGTATCGTTTCATAAAGGACCAGTGAACCTAAGTAGAACTAAAATAAAATAATGATAACTGCTTTGAAGAGAATTAATGAAAAATTAAAGAATACATAATATGAATTTGTGTAGACCTAGGACAATGACTGTGCAATCTGGTAGGCCTGCTTTTGGGTCAGCCATGAAGAAAGGAAGATTATGTACAGCAATTTATTTGTCCAGTTCTAGTCATCACAATTTTTTAAAAATCTCGATGCCTCTGTCATAAATCTGACTTTAATATGATATAATTGTGTATTGATGGACTCATTTTTTCACATTTTTTCTCTTTTTCTTGCCTATTTGACTTATCTCATACTTGAGGGCTGGTTTCTTGTGTACACAAATGTGCAGCCAGATGAATGTCCAAACCCTGGGAAGATGGGGTGGGGACTTCTCCCATGTGATCAGTGTTTAGCTTGTGGCTGCAGCTCCTGCTGGCTGGAGGAGTTTCCAGGAGCTGCAGAAGTGCTCCAGGGATGGAGTCATCCTGTGTCCCTGGGGTTTGGAAGGGCCCTACAGCCCTGGTTTTTCACCTGTAAACTGCCACATCTTGGAGACAGGGAAAAAGAACAGGGGTGGAGAGACTTTGAGGATGGTGAGGCTGATTTTCTCAGCTTTCCAAACTGTGTGGCTTTTAGCTTCCTATTTTCTTTTTAGTCAGAAACACTTTTGTAAGATTTATCAGACTGTTTCTTATTTGCTGGTGAGGTAAAGCCTCAAATCAGGAAGTTAACCATGTAAATCAGGGTAGCTCGTGCTTTCTTGTCTCCCACCAGTCCTCTTAAGTAATAGAAAAGGATTGAACCAACCAAAGTGTATTGACACTTTGAAGAGTGACAAAAGTCAATTATTTGTTAGATTTGCTTAACTCCTCTTTCTTGTAAACATTTCCATAATGCCCCTGATTTCTGGAATCTTAGTGCATTGTTAAAAAAGTAACCCAAATTGTGTTTTAAAAATACTGTTAGCACCAACGTTCAGTAAATTAGCTAATATTTAAAGTTCATCAAAATCAATGTAAATATGTTGATACCTTATGTCAAGCAAAAACTATGATGACTTGTAAGGGGAGTATTATGGATACCTTAAAGAAAGGAAGGTTCCTAAAAATCTGTCATTTCATTAGCTGGAGTTGCATAGACTCAAAAATAGATTACTTCTCTGTGTTCATTTTTAAATGCAGCATTAGTCAATGATATATTTTATCCCTTTTTTGTACTTTGATTCAAAGATTCAGATATTCTGGTTTGGGATGAAAATTAAAGTTTGTTCCCTGACAAAACTTGCTCATGCTGAATATCCGTCTTGACTTCTTTTGAGTGAAGGTAGAGTGTTATTCTTTTTGGGGCAAGGGAAACTAGTGAATAAAAAAGGTCTCAGATACTCATTAATGATTATGTTCCCTCATGGGCACTTCACTCCCTGTACACTTCAGAGGGACTAAACATCCAAAAATAGATTTTTTTCCCCCATATTTCCTTAGGATGGAGCACACTGTTACTTGTAAATAAATTTTATGTAAGGAAGCAAGTGTGTTTTTAGTCCTTCCTTATTAACGTTTTGCCTTGTTGAATTTTCACAGAATCATGACAAAGTATCTTTTGTTTACTTTTGGATGAAATAGTTTGATACAGTTGGTTAATTTGGGAAAAATAATGAAAGACTAGAAACCAAGAACGACTTAACAGGTAGAATGTAGCGGTCTTCTCTTCTGTGGTTCACACCTTGAAGAAACCAAGACCCCTCATGTCCAAGAGAATAGGTCAACTTCTCCCTGATTCAGGTTTTGAAGCTGAATGATAATACACAGTGTTTCTGTCACTGAACAATTGAGTCCATGTTCAGGTACTTTGAAGAGAATTCTAAGTCCAAATCCCATGAAGTTAAACAGGACTGTGAAAAACCCTACTACCTTTTCTGTGCTTTCTGTGAAAAGGAGCTGGGTCATTCATTTAAGGAATCTATTTTAGTTTTTTTAATAATTAGGGAAAAGGATACAAGTTTTTCCTTCTATTGTGAGAAAGTTCTGTTCAGTTTAGAATTTCATTTAAAGTTTTGGAAAAGCTTTGCTGGCACAGACAAAACTCAGGGAAGAAAAATTCATCATTACTTATCTCAGACGAATGCAGGTTGACTATAAAAAGCTACAGGATTAAGGCTGTTGAGTTTGAAAGTTATGGCATAATCTAAATTTCTCTCAGTTTGAGGTGTTTACATAGCTCATTCATTTTGAGAATTGGCTTCTCAGAAGTGGAATTAGACCTTTAGAAATAAAGGAAGTACTAAATAGAATTTTGAAGGCAGGGCTCAGGCTACAAAAAATATTTTAGCTGCTGTTTAGTTATGTTTAGTTTTTTTTTTTTTCAGTGCTTTTGGCATCCAAATATGTTTGCACCCCAAATTTTTCAATTTATATTTCCTCTTTGTTGATTTGTATTTTTGATATGTAAGATAGCCTTTTATATGTGGATTGATGAGGACTAGGTTTTATAAGGAGATAGGAAAATAGAATGGAAAACTTGCTCTATGAAATTCATTCCCAGGAAATAGGAGGGGTAGTAAAATTGTCTAAGTAGATTGTAAACAGTGAAAGTATGCCCTACACACTCTGTAATTGGAGTATTTTAAACAGTGGTAATAGCAGGTGAAGAAGTTATAGCCTAATGATAATGAAAATAACAACAGTAGCAACAACAAGTACTATTTAAACCATGCACTACATGCAAAACTTTTTCGGTTGTCTGTTAGAATAACTGAGTGAGGTAGGTTTTATTATCCTTATTTTATAGAAGGAGGAAATGAGGATAAGGAAAGCCTTTAAGATAATGAAGTTAGAAAGAGGGAGAATTAAGATCTAAACACATTTCTTTTTGCCTCCAAATCTTATGTTCTTAAGCACAAGCAAAGGATGGTTGGTATATTTTAAGGTGCATTTTACTTTACATTTTGCAGGGTTGCCATTTTTACAGTTTACTATCTCCTTACTAGCAGGGCCATAGACCTTTAGCAAATTGAATTTTTTAGTTAACTAAATATAGCTCCAGATCAGTGTTAATACTTCCATAAACACAAAATTAAAAATCATTTAGTAATGTTAACCATTTAAAACTTATAAAATAGGATAATCTCCTAAAAGCTATAAAATGAGAGCCTTCACATTTGGGAAGCTGAATGATTTCCCCCAGGTGAAAATGAAGTAGATAGTATTGTACGATAGGTTGAATCCAAGATAGAAATTTTATGTAATTTATTATGTAATAACTACTAATAATTTTACGTAAATAATTTTATGCATTATTATGTAATAATTTTATGTAATTTATTATGTAATAACTATTAATAATGATTATCTATTTAAAAAATAGGTACTTCCCATTTCTGGTCCAATATGCAAGGAGGTTAGAAGTCGGCACTCGCATTCTCACAATAAGAAAAAAGCTGAACAAACTGAAATTCAACAACTCTTCTTAGATCCATCAGAGAATTGAGGTCACAGGGCAAACCTCTACCCCCCAAATCGGAGAGATATATTGGCTAATACAGAGAATCATAACTTACTGGAGCAGAAACCTCCATGGGAACAAGTACGGAAGTAGGAAAACCTAAACTGTAATCAGTGAATTATGGGTGGCTCATGTGGACAAGTTTGAAAATTAAAAATTCCAGGGAAGCCCAAGTTTTAGGAAGGGCCCCACACTTTCATGAATTTTACCTCTAGGATCCCCACCAGATTTTCACAGTGAAGATGGGTGAAAATCTCCCTGTGCTTCTGGCAGGGAGGGTGGAAAATTAGCCATTTAGAAGTATACCTGGAGCATTCTCTTCTTAGCAAGGCTTCCGTCAATGAAATAAATGATAGCAATGTTATAAGGGATGGGAAGAAGTGGGAATACCCTGTTAGAAGGAGTTTGCATTACCGCTGAAGTGGTGGTGTAGTGTTATTTGCAAGAGGACTTGGTTTAGTTGTAAATGTATATTGCAAACTCAAGTGCAACCACCAAAAAAAGGTAAAAAGAGATGTATAATTGATATGCTAAGATGGGAGAAAAAAATGGAAATATATAAAAAGGTTAATTGAAAATAGAGATGGCAGAAAAGAGTGGGAGGCAAAACAATCATAGAACAAGGGCAATGAAGAGAAAATTGTAACACATGGTAGATAGTAATTCAACTATATTAATAATTATTTTAATGTTAATGGTCTAAATATACCGATTAAAAAACAGACTTTCAAAGTGTTTTAAAAACAAGACCCAGCTGTATGCTGTCCACAAGAAACTCACTTCAGTATAAAGATACAGATAGATTAAAAGTAAAGGGATGGAAAAAGATATGCTGTGCTAACACTAATCAAAAGACAGAGAAGTAGCTATATTTGTTTCAGGCAAAGCAGACTTCAGAGCAAGGAAAATTATCAGGGATAAAGAGGGGTATTCCATAATGACAGAGGTGTCAATGACCCAAGAAGACTCAACAGTCATCAGTGTGTATGCTGTGGTAGTTGGTTCTTGTTTCTAATCCCCCCAGTCCCTCTCTGTTGAAATACCAGTGTCACCACCAATAGGGGTCTGAGTCCCAGCTTTGTGAGCCCCTTTCTCAAGCACCAGTTTTAACTACTTCCCTTAGTTCTTCCTGCAGTTACCAGATCTCTGTCACCGCAGTGCTTCTTTTGTGCCTTTTTAGTTCTCCAATTCCTTAAGTTAACTCAAAATGGAACATAGACCTAAATGTAAAGCATAAAACTATAAAACTCCTAGGAAATGATATAGGAGAAAATCTGGGTGACCTTGAGTTTGACGATGCCTTTTTAGATAAAACACCAAAAGCATGATCAATGAAATAAAAAATTGGTAAGTTGGACTTCATTAAAATGAAAAACTTCTGCTGTGTGAAAGATACCATTCAGAGAGTGAAATGACAAGCCACGGACTGGGAGAAAATATTTGCAAAGTACATGTCTGATAAAAGACTGGTATCCAAACTGTACAAAGAATTACTAAAACTCAACAATAAGTAAAAAAAAAAAACAACCCAAGTACAAAATGGGCAAAAGATCTGAGCAGGCCACCTCACCAGAGAAAATAGACAAATGGCAAATAAACATATGAAAAGATGTTCAACATCATATGCCATTAGGGAATTGCAAATTAAAACAACAATGAGATATCATTACACACCTATTAGAATGGCAAATATCCAGAGCACTGACAACACTAAGTGCTAGTGAGGATGTGGAGCATCAGGAACACTCATTCATTGCTGATGGGAATGGAAAATGGTACAGCTTCTTTCGAAGAGAGTTTGGTAGTTTCTTACAAAACTAAACATCCTCTTACCAAATAATCCAGCAATCACACCCCTTGGAATTAACCCACTCTGCTGGTTGGAACACTTCCTGAAAGATTAATAAACGACCTGCTTTTGTTTCCCTGTAGAATGTATGCTGGGCTTGTTCATGTTCTGATTGTGAGCTGTTGTTGAACTTGATATTTAAATTCTTGTATTTATGCCAAGTATCTGAAGAACCACTTTCTTGGTACTGTGAACTGACTTTCATAAACAGGCAAAATTTTATTCTTTCAGAAAGTTACTGCATGTGTGACCATGTGTAGGTAAAAACAATATTTCACTTAAAAGTGGGAAATGGGCAATAGGCTGGAAGTCTATTGTAGCTGCACACTGAATCAAGTTCACAGCTTGCCAAGACTACAAATTGCCACTTTCAGAGTTACTTGGGAATGTAGTCAAAAACATGGCTGGGCCGGCCCGTGGCTCACTCGGGAGAGTGCGGTGCTGATAACACCAAGGCCCCGGGTTCGGATCCCATATAGGGATGGCTGGTTAGCTCATCGAGTGAGCATGGTGCTGACAACACCAAGTCAAGGGTTAAGATCCCCTTACTGGTCATTTTTAAAAAAAAAAAAAAAAAAAAAAAACATGGCTAAGTGCACAAATGGTAAGGATTTTGATGTATGAGACATAGTGATTGTCTTAGACCATCTTACAATCTAGTTGATGAGAAAGGACTAAACTGCAAATTACTATAAAGAGAGCGGTGAGTACTTAATTTAATGTTAAAAATAGTAATTGCTGTGAGATCCTGGTGGTTGTTGCAGACTGTGAATTTGTGGCACTAACCCCAGGGGACCTCTCTCTCTTTCTTGGCCTTAGTTTGCAGATATTTACATATGGTGGATTGTGAAGGAAGCATAGGACTGCAGGCATTTTACACCCTCCCTCATAGCTCTCAGGTCTGAGGACATTTAGATGGGAATGGGCCATAATGGGATATGGAGACACTGCCAGCATGGAACCAAGGGACTTAAGGGAAAAAATGGAATTGGAAGTGTCTCGGCTTGATTTCATTAATTCCTGTTCATACATATATGTTTCTTTTTATAAAATTAGGACCATATTTTATATATATTTTTCATTACATAAAACATTAAGCATGTTTTTGGTCACTAAATTTAGGTCACTAAATTCTCCAAAGAAGGATATTTGAATAATTATACTAAAATTTATATTAACAACTCTATATTGTTGGACTTTTATGTTAATTTCTGTTTTTCACTATTAATAATGCTTTAGTGAATGTTCTTTTTGTGCATGTCTAATTATTTTCTTTGACCCCATTCCTAGAAGTGAATTTTGTGTGTGTGCATCAACATTTTAAAAAGTTTTGGTAGATTTTGCTAATTTGTTTTCTAGGAAAGTAATTCCAATTATAACCCCATAGTGATATACAAAAATATTATTTTGAACCATTCTCAACAATATGGATATTACACTTAAAATATTTTTGATAATTTACTAGGTGAAAAATGCTTTCCTATGGTTTCAATTTGCATATCTTTGAGAAGGGAAGTTGAATATTTTTCATGTTTATTGGCTGTTTATATTTCTTTTGTGATTTTGTATACTATTGTAAATATAATTATTATTTTAATGGGAATGTCTCCATTATTTCATTCCCAAGTGTTCTTGAATCTCCCCAGAGATGTGGGTAGAACAGAAGTGAAGAAAAGTGCACGGTTGTGGTTGATGTGTGTGCTATGGAGCCAGACGCCGTAGGTTTGAATCCACCCAGCTTTCTGGAGAATCCTCCTGGCTGCTTGACTCAAGATAAGAACTTGATTGGCTACAGCTAGTAGACTAGGAAAAGAAAAGCATTGTGAACTCACAGCAACAACCCAGTTAGGGAAGTACAAATGGATAAGGCTCTCAGAGAGAAGGTAACGGTGGCTGGCCGCCTTTCCCACAGAGCTCATTCCCATCACAAGGTGCAAGTCAAGAGCTCTGTTGACTCACTGTTTAGAGATAGCTGTCCGAAACTCGTCATCGTGATTTCCCACAAAACAGCCTTGTTGCAAATGAGGACATAGATTCTGTTCACAAAGAGAAGGGAAGAAAGGGCCAGGGGGGTGTTTCTAACATGATATAATGGTTTTGGAATCTTTACCCATGATATTATCTCCTGCAAGGTTATTAAATAATTAGGTGCACTGTGACTGCCACAAACAAAATCATCATATTGCAAAAAATGACACAAATTCCATTTCCTAATTTTGCTGTCTCCTTTAGTTTAACTAACAACTTTTGACCTACTTATCAATTTATTCCATGTTTGTGTTAAGAATTTAACTTGTGATTTTAAAGTCACTCTGATTTAAAATAATAGTGGCTTTCTTCAATCCTCTCAGAGACCTTGTCAAAAAACGTTATTTTTTCCACTTTAAATATAGATCTAGTCTACAAATACTGAAGTGATAATTAGAGCTTATGCAAGATTGTTTCAATTTAAAAATTAGCTGCTTTTTTTTTATTTTAAGGAGTTACTCTCTAAATCTTTCTGGTTCAAGAATATAGCTAAAAGAAGAAGACATTTTAAAGTCATGGCTTACATAAATGATTTAAATAAGAAATGTGTGAGAAGAAAAATGATAAACATTACTCATTGACCCCTTTTGTGTTACTGGTTATATTTTTTATAAACACATTTCTGTGTGTATCATTATTGTAGTTTGAGCACATAGCATATGACAGCCTTCTAAAATTAGAGTATATTCAGATATCCCAGTGGCCTTTTACTAGGCCCCTGGAAAATCCAGGTGCACAACCAAAATTTAATAAGAGCGAGAGAAGGTAATTGCTAAGGTGTTAAAATTTCTTTTGGAGAGAAGCCACAATAATCAAAAGAAACTGCCCTAGCAGCATTAGCTAAGGTGAACTCTTGTGAATTTTTTGAAGTGTGAAGGAAATCGCATTTCTTTTTTGCTCAGTTTAACTGTTGCCATGTCTGATAGCTTTCCCAAATTAGGTTTCTCATTCCATGTAATAAAAATTTTGAACTTCTTTATGACACTCCCATTCCTATGCATCCTAAGTGCTTTCCTAGGTACCATCTCCTCGTATTCCCTGAGTTGACACATCCTTCCCTGACTTCATGCCTTTTCCCGTGCCGTTCCCGCTGCCTGGAATGCCTTCCCTGTCTTTTGTGTGGCTCATTTTCTGCCTGGTCAGTGGAGCTTTCCTCTGTTATAGCATTTATTACCATGTTATGTTGCAATTAGCTGGTTACTTGTCTCATCTATGAAATGTGAGCACTTCCTGGGACCTTGTCTTATTCATCTCTGTATCCCCAGCACATGGTATAATGCCTGTCACATAATAGATGCTCATTAAATGATGTCTGAATCACTGAGCCAGCAGTTTTAAAATATAAGCACCACTTTGCCAGCTTAGAAATGTTCTGTCCATTCTACTTGATTGACATCATTATCATGACTTGGTCTAAGGAAGCAAAAATGCCTTATGTTCAGTAGTTCTTTCTGATGGCTTTATATTTGAGGCCATTGTCGGGTCCTGCAATGACAGACTTGATAATCTGCCACCAGCTGTCCTGTAATTCCCTTCCTTATTATGGTGACTAACTGGGATCATTTTATCTCAAGGTGTGCCTTTTAATAGTGGCTGGACTAGGTAGTGTGTCTCATTCAGAAGTCTTTTATTACTCAGCTGAAATAGAATAAGCCATATGGTAGTTAGCTAGAAACGCAAAGGGTTATAAATTGGAGGCAAATAAACTGCTTGTAAGTGCAAAAGCCTGGTTAGTCAGCAAAGGATTGGCACAGCAAGTACACAAGTACAGAGGGGTATTGAAGATATACTGTGTGGCATGGAATTGAAATCATGTGTTCCATTTAACAAAGTATGCCCAGTAAGAGATAGAGTGTTAAACAACCCAGAGTAATTAGAAAGATACTGTCCACTCATGTGTATACTTTATAGTCTTGTTTTAGAACACCCAGGACCAACTCTAGACTAATATAAGAATATTAGGCATCATTTACAGTTCAGCTTTCACTTCTTAGAGATCAAATGACTTTAAGTGACTCCCATAAGAACACAATCTCAGATGATGTTAGAGCTAAAACCAGAATCTACATCCTTGACTCCAAATCCAGTATTCTTTCTTTGTATCACATTCTGTTGTCTTTTTGTTTCTTAACTATAGGTGAAGTCTGTGAAATATGTGTTGAGGCTAAGAAAACAGTACCCCCAAATATAGCACTTTGGCACGTACTGAGTACTTCGAGGTAAAGGATGTTGAAAGTCCTCAGAAAGAGCCTCAGAACCAAGGTCTCTCTGACCTTTTCCTGTCCCCCTCACCCTGAAGTACAGGGAGAGGCTTTCTCTGGAGGGAATTCCAGAGAAAAGGGAATTTTCTCTAGAAGGAACGTGATTGTTTTGAACCTTCTCCCCAGAATTTACATTAAGCAGAGAATATTAACGAAATGTCTTCATGCCCGGGGCACCACGCCCAGACAGACTTCAGCTGTTCTTCTGAGGGCTGTTATGTGAGAGACTTTATCTGCACAGTGAAACAGCCTCTGTCCACAGTGTAGTCCGGCCCTCGCCCTCCCATAGCTCTTCCCCACCACCCTCCAAGAGCCTTCAAACCTTGATTTTTTTCCGTAGCTCAAAATACTATTTAAACTTCAATTATCTGGCTCTTCTTTGAGTCTCGTATTTTGTGAGACTTCCATGTGCTTAAATGTGATAAATTTGTATGCCTTTTCTCCTGTTAATCTGTCTACTGGTAAGTTTATTTCTCAGACTCAAATATTGAACCTCTGGAGGAATGAAGGTTCTCTCACCCCTACACATGGCTTTAGAATCACGTGGACAAAAATCTCCCTCTTACAAAGTATTGTCATCAATAAATTACTGTTTGTTTATCAGCCGTCCCCTTTTACTTTAATGGGGAAGGTTCTTTCTAAAAGATCAGAGTTCATCTTTTAATTGTCATTTTTAACTTTTTAAATGTGATGTTGAGTTTTGGGGATGAGCTGTGTATGGCAAGAAGGCATTTAGTTAGGACTGGCCCTACTTTCCTAGTGAAGACTAGATGCTGAAGTTCAGGTTGTCAGGGAAAGGTAGAACCCAGTGATGCCAGCCATAAAACTGGTTTCACGTCTTTGCTATTTGTACTAAGGGAAGGGACATGTGATTTTAATGTTAAAGTCACAGATGGGAATGTGATGAATGTGTTGAGTTTCTTCAAGACTTAGAGATATAGTTCTGGAAATAGAACTACAGAGAGAGGAAAGAGAGTATTCTGTTTTGAAGTTTGTTTATTTTTACATTTTATGTCTACCTCATATTAAATCAGGAGAAACAAACATGGCATTTTAATTTTCTTAATGAAATAAATGGAATTCTACTTTGCTTACTGTTCCAAAGAAATGAAAACATATGGAGAACATTTAAAAGATGAAATGAATAACAAAAGCTCTTATTCCACTGAACATGCTCAACAGTTTTAAATTTGGGGGTTACTGAGTCATTCACATGCTAAATTCAAGTCACAATCTCTGTTAAATTTATCACCTATTAACTGTTTTATGGAAATGCTAGAGTTTAACCCAATTTTCCTTTGCAGTTTATGTGTTTAATACTGTGTTAAATTTCTTGCATTATAAAAAGCTCTGAGGATCATTAACAGCCCCAAACTGAAGGAAACAGTATTGAAGAGTCACCTTTTAAAGTTTTAGTTGGCATCACTAATAAGCAGTTTCTCTGTAGCTGTAAAACCCAACACAAACTTTCTTTCCGTTTCTCCATATCTCTTCACTGAAAAATGATCTTAGTTTAATTCTATTAATTATATCATGTCTCCCTGTTTTCCTTGGGGTATGTGATAATGGTGTAATTTTTTTTCTTATATTGTAGATAAGTGTGGTGCTTGGAATGAATGTGATAGAAGTATTTTTATCTCTTTGGGTAGATGTATTCATTTTAATTATTTCTCTGGATTTGCTACAGTTGTAATAAAATTTCCTTTTAGAAAAAGATATTACAAATAAAACTTGGATATTTAGAATATTGCCTGAATGTTATTAAATATTTAGTGAATATTGGCATTTTGGGGCAAATAAAAAGTGTTAGCAAAATGCCAGCATGTACAAGACTGTTCAGACTTGGTTTTAGAATCAGTGGAAATGAAAATAATACTTATCTTAAACTGCTTTAAATTTGTTTAAAAAAACCAATTTCTCCACATTACAAAAACTATTGTGATGGTCCATGTAGTAAGTAATATTCCTACTTTTTTTGGATCAATATGATCCAACAGTTGTAAAATATAAGCTATTAGTTTTACTGCTAGTCATAGTTTTAATAAATTGATTAATTTTTGGTAAAGCTTTTGTTATAAAGAGTTCACATTGCTTTATCCATCCCATGTTTTTAAGTGAGATGTTGTAGGGGGAAAGGACTGCTTTTGTTTTGTAATGAGAGATATTAGGTTGAAGGTGGCTATCACCAACTCTGAGGTTGGACGGCAAGTGGAGAAATGAAGATTCTTTGGCATTTGAGGTATTTCTGTCACATTATTCTGTCTCTGGGCTGGTGGTTAGCCTAATCCCTTTTATTTCTTTTTCAAACTGATTAAGCCAGGTATTATTTTTTAACTCTGATCCCTGCTGAATTTTATTCAGTTAATTGGCCCATTTTATTTTCCTAACTGAAAGAAATCATTTTCTGTCTTCATTGTATTGGCTATTCTTTTTGGGCCTTGTTTCATTCTCCAATTTGATAAACATACTATTTAAATTTGCCCATTTTGTTCCAGAGGTAATACTAAATAGCTTTCAAAACATAGGAAATGCACAAGATAGCAGCAATTAAAAGTAGGACTGAGAAGGAAAAGCAATTTTAGGGCCGTACAGTGGAGCCAGGACTGGACTGAAAAATAATCCTATAATGACAAACACAAGTGAATCATGAGATTCCAAATAAAAATTAAACAACTTATTTATGTAGTTAACCGTACAGATGGTCCCTGATTCACGATGGTTCGACTTATGATTTTTTGACCTTATGACTGTACGAAAGTGATATGTATGAGGTAGAAACCATACTCTGAATTTTTACCTTTTTCCAGGTTAGTGATACACAGTATGATATTCTCTCAAGATGCTGGGCGGTAGAAGTGAGCTGCAGCTCCCAGTCAGCCAGGTGATCATGAGGCTAAACAACCGATATTCTACAGTGTATTAGGTTGCCAGATGGTTTTGTCCAACTGTAGGCTAATGTAAATGTTCTGAGCATGTTTAAAGTAGGCGAGGCTGAGCTATGACATTTAGTAGGTTACGTGTGTTAAATGCATTTTCCACTTACAATGTTTTCAATTTACGGTGGGTTTATTGGAATGTAACCCCACTGTAAGTTGAGGAGCATCTGTACACATAATTTAAAAGGAAACTAGTGATCAGGCGAAGTGTAACTATTCTTGTTATTAAAACCAGTAAGAATTTTTTCACAGGCTCCCTGTTTTAATTGCAAGAAAGAACTCATGTAATTGCAAGAAAGAAAAATTGGCTTTTCATCACTGTGGTATAAAGATATTGGTTTGCTCCAGGGGCACACTATTCTTGGAGTATTTAGAAGAGTGGCTGGACTACCTGAATATGGTTTTTTCACCCAAACTTTTGGTAAATACTTGGAGGCATGAGCTTGAGATTGTCTTCTCTAACAGAGACAGAAATGTGTCTGTTCAAAATCACTAGTTGCACTCAGATTTTTGCCCCTTAACCATAACGCTGTCCTCCATATCTTCATTGAAGGCCTTTATTGAATAGGATAGGACCAAAGATATCCAACCATTAATACAGGGCTTTCTCTTCTATTCCGGGGTCTAGCCTGGGGCTGGGGTGTAGGTGAGGAGATGTCTGTGGACCAATTACATGAAATCTTATGAAGGATTTTATAGGTAAAGAAGTGTGTGTGTGGGGGGGGCTGGGGTGTAGGTGGGGAGATGTTTGTGGACCAATTACATGAAATCTTATGAAGGATTTTATAGGTAAAGAAGTGTGTGTGTGTGTGTGTGTGTGTGTAGACTTTTTGTCTTGATGATACTTAAAGAAGTGTCATGCTCCCCCAAAAGGTAAAAACCACAGCCTGGAGACTTCCTTCTAAAGCTTTGTCAAACCATCAGATACTTTCGTGTTTCTTCAAGTAGTTGTCTACTTATCTGTACATCAGAGCCGACACCCTGTCCATTTTCTTCATTGATGAATCTAGTAGGTGCTTAGCTTGTATTTGTTCATTTAAAGTGAATAAACCCGAGTCACATTTTCCCACTGTGTCTGTAAGAATCTTACATGAGGGCCTTGTTTCTTTTCTCCTGGACTAGTTATGTGTTAGCCAGATTGCAAATTAATGAAATTCGTTTTGCACGACTTGATTTGGGAAGAAACTTGTACCACTGTTCAATAATATTCTTTTCTCACTTTATGGCCTGAGAGACCATCTATTTAATAATCTATTCTAGAATACTACAGTGGATTGGGCCCTCATTTTGAAAAGGAGTATATTTGCCTCTCTTTATCTGCTGACACCGCTACCATTTTTCATTTGATGGTAAGTCTGTGATCATATCTTCAAGCTCTTTAAGAATCCTGGCATGGCCTGGCCGGTTAGCTGAGTTGGTTAGATTTTGGTGTTATAACACCAAGGTCAAGAGTTCAGATCCCTGTACCGGCTAGCCAAAAAAAAAAAAAAAAAAAGAAAGAATCCTTACATATAATTTTTTGTGGGTCTACAGCTTAGAATTAGCTCAAAGAATTTGGGTATCTCTTCTTGGAATTCGATTTCTCCTCAGCCATTCAAGTTCCGCCCTTTCCTTCTCCTTCTCCCTGATGGTGAAGTCAGGGGCAAAGTGGAATTGAAGTGCTCTGTTTTTTTTGTCTTCTGCCAAGCAGTGGTGACTATCATTTCCAAATTCTCTAGCAGCAACAAAAAAATCATCCCAGAAGCTACCCTTTCATCATCTGTAGCATTTTGGACAAACCTCATCTCATTCCAATTTTGTTCAAATACCACTTAATGTTTCATGTGATTTCCCTTTGTCCTGGTTATACCTGTCTCTCTTTTGTAGGACCCCTGTTAAAATATGAGGAAACACATAGCTATCCATGTTATTATGCCCATTTCTTTATATATCACTTGCTTCACCATCAAGATGACCCATTTTCATATGGTAAGAATAGGGGTTTTGAGAGCCTCATATCCCTCATAACTCCATTTGCCATTTTGAGTTTCTGACCACTTGATCCTGCTTCTCTTTTCTGTGAACTTTTGAAATCTGCTTTTCTTCAAAGGCCAGGATAGACTACTTGGTCTATTACAAATTCTAATTTTACATTATCACTTTCTCTCAAGATTTCCATCACTTCTGCTTTATTACCAACCTGTGTATCCTTATTGGTTAGAAGTCCAGGATCATGGTTTCTCTCACCATCTCATTCTGAGAGGTAGAACTTGTCAGACAGCAATGCAGAAAATATCAGCAGAAGATGAAGAACACAAGATGTTCAAATAATTGGCATCTCATGATGTCACTGTCTTATTTCTGAGCCAATGTGGGCATTTCTGTTAAAAATATATCATCTACATCTTTGGTTTGGTGAGCAGTCTGATTATATGGCCATTAATGTGATATTCTTTCTTCTTTTAAACTTACTTTAAATATTCTTTATGACATTTCATCCCTAGCTCTGTGGCTTTCCAGGCACGTGCATGTTTTCTTGACAGAGTGTGTTCTTTTGTCATCTTATGTTATCTGGACATTGCAGAATGTCTGTTGGCATGGGAACTACTCTTTGCTGAAACCAACGACTGTGGAATCATATTTGTCACTGTTTCTAACGTTGAAAATTCATTGATAGCCACTCACCTTTTCACCTTTTTATTGTGCATTTCTGTATAGACATCTAAGACCATATGTATTTGTTCCTGGCTTTTTTAGCTTTCATGCCACATTCTCCTATATTTTTATACTTCTCGTACAAACTCTTAGCATGAAGCTTAAGAAGATATTTACCTTCTTACTCTTTTGGATTTTTTTTTCTCCTTTGGATTTTTAAGAAAGATGCTTAACACTGATCTCCTCCTTCCTCCCATTTTCTCTTCATCTTACTCATCCTATGGGTTAAATTAGCACCCACAGCGCCTCTGCGTCTACCTTGTAGCTTTTTCTGTTATTGCTTATTGCCTCCCTCTTCTATTTTTCTAGTCCTCCATGGCTTTTTGCTCTTTAGGGGCTACTTACTTAGTGTTTCTTGTGAGTCTAGACGTTATTGTTTGCTGTAGTCTGGTTTTTTATTTCTTGGCAAAAGAAGCATGTTCCTTGTAAACTTTTTTGAAAGTTAAAATGACCCAGGAAAACAATCTGGAATGCGAGTGTTCCCCTTCCTCCCCCAACTGTCCTCACTTTGTATTGTACACAGAGTTTTGCAGGTGTACAGCATTTTTCACTAACTTTTAGGGTCGGGCCTATTTTTGTGTCTATAATGGATTGAGGTTGTCACTAAAATAAGATAAAAAATAAGACTGTTATTGCCTTGCAGCTCCTCTGTTCCCTTACCTGAGATATAAATAAAGTTTGCCAAGTAAGTACAAAAACATTGCCACCAAGAGATGAATTTTTATCCTTCTCCAAGTTTTAAAATAAAGTTTAAAGTTTTTCATAGTTATAAAGCAAGAAGAGTACGGGGCAGAGAAAGCAACCTTTTCAAACAAAGTTCAAATCAATAACAATTAACATTTCATAGCCTCTATTTTCCTGCTAATGACTGAAGACATGTACTAATTAGAGAAGCCGGCAAGTGTCTGGATTTCAGGTTGTAGCAGATGGTGCTGTGTGAGAACTATTCATAGTGCCAGGGAGAAGTCTGGCTTGTTCTTAGCTACCTTTCTTCCATCTTGATCTTGTCTGAGGACACTTACATCTGTCTGCTGCTTTGCACTGAGGGTTTTTTCTTTGTCCTTTAGTCTCTCTCTTACCCATTTCTAATTTCAGGAGGTACATTCTGCCGTCTTTAGTGGGCTCTTATGATCTTATATTTTTACTTTTCCCTAACAAGCTCATTTCTTTCATTGTTTTCTTTTTAGATTGCTTTTGACTCTCATGTTATCACCTGATCTCACTATACTTTTAATCCCCCCGTTGCTTCTTTCTTACTGTTTTTTTCCTCAAGATCACACAAAGCTGCAACAGAACTCTTCAATTCCTTCAATAGCCAGCATTAAGATAGTTCTGCCTCTTCAGTTTTGTTTTTTTTTATAACTCTTTTCACAAATTGTCTGAAAATAAATGTTTTATTCTCTGGTTTGTACTTCAAATATTTTCTTCCTTTGCTATTAACTCTGTTAACTAACTCCAAGAAAGCTTGGATTTTTGTATAGATATTTTCAGTACTGTTGAGTGTTGATATTGTTTTGACAAATGCTGCACCTATATTTTCTACAATATGAAAATCCTTTGTATTAGGATGACAAAGCATGGAACTGATTATGTTTAACTTGATTCTTGCTTTTCATCAGTTTTTTATTTTTATTTTTTAACCAGGACATATTTATTCTATTTGTTGTGAAAGTTGTGATATAATTGCCCTTAGTAATGAAGTGTTACACTTATTGAGTGTTTTTTGTTGAAAGTTTCTTTGCTGGAACCTGGAGAAAATAGTGATTACTTACCATGACTATTTCTGGTATAAGTGAGGAGGACTACTTTTCTTTTTCTTCTCCATTATGTCCTTATCCCCGCTGAAGGGTAAGGCAGGGGAACCATTTAGGAAGCTGCTGTAATAATTAAGCAAGAGATCTGAGGGCCTGACCTTCTAGAGCAGAATTAGGCATGGAAAATAATTCACATTATTATCTTCAAATACGTAGGCAAAAAGGGTTTCCTTAATTTATTTCCTAATGTAACTACTTTTTGAATTTAAAAACTTCAATTTTTTCTTAAAGTCTCCTTTTTCCTTTTAACATGCCCTTTTTGGTACATGTCTAACTAATTGTGGAATTCATCACGTGCCCAGTTATGTATTTCCTAGTTTTGTAAACTGCTTACTCGGTGCCTATTGCATCTTTAAAGAGCAATAACATTTGTAGGTCCCCTTCTCCCTGAGTATAAAAGTAAATGGGAAACAAAAATAACTTGTACCATCACCCAGAGGTAACAATTATTAACATTTCAATGTGTTTCTTTTCATTTTTTCATAGGTATAAAAATAATTGTGCTGGAGTGCATATCTATAAATATTTATTTATTTATATGAAATCTTGCATTTTTATAAAACATGAAGTTACGAGATATTAAATATTATGAAAACATAATATTGATTCATCCTGTGGATATACCATATTTATTTTACCATTTCTCTATTGTTGACCATTTAGGTTCTTTCCAACTCATTATTATGATAATGAATGCTGTGGTTAATATTTTCATGTATATCCTCTTCACATATATCTTCAGGGTTATGGATTAATGTATAAACACCTTTTTAAAGCCAAGAACTTCTTTGAAGGCTTGAATTGAATAAGTGAAAAGGCGCGAATGAGCCCTAATGGCTGAAAGTTTTAACCAGTTGCAGAGGTACAACAGTGCTTAGCTGCTCTGTACTCCCACCTCCACTTCCTCTTTACCTGGTACCAACTTGGATGGAGAGAGGATGCTAGAGCACAGAGGTTTGGAGAGTAAAACACAAAGTGCAGTAGCACGGAGCCCCCCCTTGCCTCCCCTCACTCCTCCCCAGATGCATCTCCACCCACTACTTGGATCCATGTTTACTGGCTCGTCCTTGGAGTTTGTGTTTGATTTTTGTCAAGATTCTTCTGTTTATCAAAGATAACTTTTATCCATCATGTCCTGGTCTTTTTCAGCTACTTGGGAGCATTGTACAATAACTAAAATGTGACCCTGGTATTCTCTCACTGTAGAAGGAGTCTGGTTAGGGCATATAGTAGCAGAATCTCATAAGGAGGGCTACTTAACCTCAAAAACTTCTGGAGAGTTCAATTAATAGTTTAGGAGACAAGTTCCAGACAACTTTCCTTGTTAAAGTCAGTTCATGTATGCAAAAAATTATTTGCGTTGGGTATGGTGTCTATTAAGTCGAGTACTCATTCACAATCTTAAAGATTGTATATAGCACCAGAAAGCTAATGATTTGACCACAGCAATGTTGGGTTTAGTTTTTCTGCATCCTTGTCAGTCTGAATTTAAAAAATTTTCATAATAAAAACTCTCTTTTTAAAAATAAAGACTAAAATAGGCTAACTTGGGGCATTTCATATTGCTGTAAAATGCCCTTATGCTCTGTGGATGACTTTAATTCTAATTAAATCAAATATCTCTAGTTATTAGTTAATATTTTCTTTTTGAAATTTCCATATTAAAATTAATTATCTGTCTTTAAGTAAAATTACTTCAGCAATTGCAGTTCTATCATGATCCTAGGAAGCTAACAGGAATAGTTAAAAACTGTTACAAATAGCACTTGTATCTATATTTATAAATCTCTTCGCTGACCAAGCAGATGTTACAGATTTTTGTGTTTGATATAATAAATTTCCCAATAATTTTGAAACTCTGTGTGTAAGGAATGTGCTTTCAAGTTCTGCATAGTTGAACTGCAATTTGTGAAAGTTCAAGCAGCTGTACTGACAAGCCATTTCACAAATTTGTAACTGAGGCTTTTTTAAGCAAAGATTTAGTTCTGGAGCTCTGTGTTCTGTATTTTATGTTCAGGCACATGCATTTGAATTTCTTTTCTTTTTGGGGTCCAGAAGGTATGATATACATTACAAATATGTACACATGCATTCATACATAGATACATATACATATTCTCTCATACTTATATTTACATTGAATATCCAACTTAAGTGGGAGTTGAAGATTCCCTATTTTTAAAAGTAAAATATATTCAGCTTAAGCTTTCACTGTCTAATTTTTTAAAAAATTTCTCTTTGTCTAGGTTGAAGAAATTGTGGATATTGGATCATTTGCTCCAGAAGAGATCCATGTTCCTAAGATTTATGTACATCGCCTTATAAAGGGAGAAAAATATGAGAAAAGAATTGAGGTGATTGACTTAGCTTCTTTGTCAGTATTTATGGATCTGATCACCAGAGATGGATGTCCCTGAAGCCATTCCAGATGATAGGGAATTGGAGCTGAGCAAGAAATCTTCTTTTGGATCTTAGTAGGAACTCCTCATGTGTCCGTTTTAAGGGGATAGGATTGTTTGTGCTACTGTCCAGCCCATATCATCATGACATGTGATTCTCTAGGTTGTGTTTTCCAGGCTTCTATAACTGTCCTAATTTGTGATGCATAGTTTTGGCTGGCTGTCTTAGAGGGTATAGAATAATCAGGTCTTTGATGGCTTTACCCCTGCTATAGTCTTAATGTTTGGTGGTTCAGAAATGTCTATTTATCTTGAAGCTGTTTTGCACTTTTATAGAGTGCAGAAAGGACATCATTTTCAATTAGCTTTGGGCTCTGGGCAGCTGGTGGGTATGAGATTGTGGCAAGAAGGGGGTACCAGGAGCATTGGAGGTATTTCAAGGCCACTGAGAGCATAAAAAATGACTAGCTGGGCCAGAATTGATATTAAGATTCAGAAGTATCTGGCGATCAGCAACAGAACAGTAGGGGATATCAGGGAATCAGAGATACCCACTACCCTGTGAACATCAAACTGAAAGACAATCTGAAATCCCAAATCCCCCTAGTGTCAGGGTTGTAGGGAGAAAAGATGGGAGATTTGTAAACTGGAACTAGAGTCTGTGTTGAGGAGATTTAGTCATACAAATAGTTTTGTGGCTGATTTCTGTGATGTACTTGTAGCAAAACCAGTCTAGACTCTGCAGGTGGAAATAGGCAATTGGCAGCAGCAGCACCTGGTAAACACATTCTGACAGGCCTGAAAAACAGATTCCCAAGGTCTATTCCTTTTTCTTTGTTCTGGTTCAATCCCTGAGCACCTGAGAATTCATTTGCAGGAGTGTTAAGAGTAACAGTAGTAGCAGTCAATGTGATAGTAACAGGGAGATTATTTGCTTCAAGGAGATAGAACAAATCTGACCTCTTTCATTTACTTCCTAAAAATTTATTTCTGTTACCAAATGTCACTCATGTTATTCTTTTTTTCAATTCTCTGTTATATTATAGATTTGCCTCATGATACTAATGAGAGAGTTCATTTTTTTTCCAGTAAAATTTTATGTTTCAACAGTGATAAAATACAAAGCGTACCTTCAACCCGAATAATTTATTTCTGTTAATTTTTAAAGCGTTTATCAGTCCGTAAAGAGGGAGATGGAAAAGCCAAATCTGGTAAACCTGGAGATAACGTAAGGGAACGTATCATCAGGCGGGCAGCTCTTGAATTTGAGGATGGCATGTATGGTATCCTTTTGCAACTAGACAAGGACATAGTCCTTGCTTTTCCCATATAGATCAGCTACTAGGCCTCCTGCACAGTGATTCACCCCTAATCCATGGAAACATTTAAAGCAGTTGATAATTTTTTTTGAAAAATGTAACATATAACTCAAAATATCAAGATATATGAAATTGAGATTATAATCTGTTTGCTTTCTTCAAATAAAATGGCAACCAAAAATTTGCTTAGCTGTTTTCTAATATACAATGGATTTTGGTACAATTTAGCATTTATCTAGAGGTTATTGGGAAAAGAGATTACCCAAGGTGAAGGTTTCAAATCTCAGAATTACTAGTGATAGCCAGTGCTATTTACTTTCTCTATATTCTTACATTTGCAAACTCATTGAAACATAAGATCCATCTTCTTAGTAACTCTCTGTTTCCCTTGACAAAGATCAAAAATGAGTGTACCATTTTATGTCTAATGTTTTGTAAGGGTATTTTATTAGTTCATTTTTGTTGCTTATAACAAAATACCTGAAACTGCGTGATTGATAAGGAAAAATGACATTTATTGCTTACAGTTTCTGTGGCTGGGAAGTCCAAAGTCCATCTGGTGGTGGTGACAATGACCCAGGGGTCTCACATTGCAAGATGGTGGAAGCAGAGAGAGAAGAGAGAGCTTCACCTCTTTCCTCTGTCTTTTGTTCTCTCCAGAACCGCAGTGGATTGGATGGTTCCCACCCACATTGAGGGTGGCTCTTTCCCACCGAGTCCACTCAGACTCTCATACTAATCTCTGCTGGAAACACCCTCATGGACACACCTAAAAAGATAGCTTTACCAGGTTTCTCAGCATTCCTTCATCTAACCAGGTTGACACCTATAGTTAACCTTCACAGGTATTCAATGAATGATTCAAATTCTGCTTTAGATACTTGGTCAAAAAAGTGATAAATAGGGTAGACATTATTTAGTATAATTAGTATTTGGATTTTGAGTGCATTTAAATAACAGTGAGTGTGTTCACCATTTTGCTAATTTTCAGTACACCAGCCATTGAACTATATAATACACATAATACATATAAATGCAAATAGTATATGATAATATCAGTATTTGTTGAATGATGGATACAGTAAAGACATACTTAAAGACCTAGGACAGGAAGAACTAGAAACATGACAAGTATCTCTATTCTGTGAGCTTCCCTAGTTCATGAATATCACCCTGCAAGACTGTAATCTTAACTGGGAGAACTTTATTTTTCTTTTTACCTTTACCTCATTTTTCTTTACTTTTCAGTTTATACCTTGTATTACAATGAGAATTTACATAGGGGGAGAGAATATCATGTTGCCTCTCCTCCAGCTCCTGTATCAGCAAGATACGGAGTCAACCAAGTTGACTTAGTAGATGAAAGTTAGTTTCTGGACTTTCTTCTCAACCCCAGTCAATTGACTTACCACTGATATTTGAACACTGACTGTAACACTGATTTTAGGTGCTAATGACTTCTGGGTGTTCTTTATTTGCTGTTATTGTATTGCCGATGAAAAATATTTTCAAGTCAGTTCATATAAATGGTCCTTCCATGTTACCTACTCTTTTTCATCCCAAAGTACATAGACTTTTCTCTCCCTGGTGTTTGACTTACTAAAAAGTATTGAAGAACTGAGAAAATGATAGAATGTGATGAAAGATTTGAGGCATAAAGTTTGTAGTTTGGGTTGCTCTTACCTGAAAATACCTGCTCATAATGGAATTAATATCTCAATGTTCTAGGCATCGCAGTGAGAAATGAAGTACAAATAACACTATCCTAGACGGTGATCTGCTAAGAGATGAACCAAGTAGCTGTCACCATAGCTTCTACCATATCCACAGAAGTGACTGAGTTGTCCTGCTGGCCTTCATAGTTTTATAATATGGCAGCTCGTTTAAACTTTATGTTTTTCTGGCCTTGATTCACAAATATTTCGCTGTTATTGGAATCTCATCAGAATGCCAGCATTCGTTGTACTATTTCTGGCAAGGTCTTCTGTGTGGGCAGCAGTTCCGGGCAGTGTGAGTACCTCTGATCTGGTCAGCCTGCCTGCATTGCGTGTCAGGATTGAACTCACACCACTGCAGACAAATCAGAGTTGACCCTAGGTTGATCATCTAAGGAAGAGGATTCAACACCCTCAGTTAACTCCTTGATGCCTTTACACAGCTACTTTTTATGTGGCCTCGGTTGTATTTGCTGAAACATAATCCCCTCCCCCCCCTTCCTCTTTATGTCTCCGAGAAGATTCCGTTACCAATGAGTATAACCATAGTGACCCAAAGGAGTTGATAAACTTTTAGGAAGACATTTTGCTATTGTCAGAAAACTTTTTAAAAAAATTTAAATACAGTAGTCCCTTTTTTGGAATATTAAATCATCTTTATTTTTAGAGGAAGTTTTGAATAGTGAAAATCATTTTTAAACAAAGGTCAAGCCATGTTTAATACTGCATCGAAGACATTTTGCTATTGTCAGAAAACTTTTTAAAAAAATTTAAATACAGTAGTCCCTTTTTTTGAATATTAAATCATCTTTATTTTTAGAGGGAGTTTTGAATAGTGAAAATCATTTTTAAACAAAGGTCAAGCCATGTTTAATACTGCATCAGTCATAATACATTCATCCAAATCTGCTAAGCATATTAATGAAACTAAAATGTATCTTACATTTTTGTTAAAATGACCTCTTGGTTAGCTTCTGAAGCCAACACTTTGATATCTTTGTGGGAAAGCATATTAATGTTTTTGAAAAAGCTGTGACTAATTAGAGCTTTTCTTTTTGAAAATTACAGAATAGTGCCCAGAGTGTGAATGGAGAGCATATTGTTATTATATTCAGAGTGAGTTCCCTTTAAAGTAGGCTTCTGTTCAGATTTATATATATAGAATGTTTATGGCATAATCTCTCTACCTTTTATATGCTGGTCCTTAACATCTTTTTTTCCCAGCTAATTTGGGCATAGGGATCCCTCTTCTGGCCAGCAATTTTATCAGCCCAACTATGACTGTTCATCTGCAAAGTGAAAATGGAGTCCTGGGTTTGGTAAGATGGAAATTAAAGTTTTGTTAATCCATTCTACAGAATGAAATATTTTGTGTAGTGAAATCTGATAACTGAGAGTTGTTAGCTTAAAGTTCCTTTTCTTATTTTTCTCTCTTTTTGTTATAATAAAATATTGAACTTTTTCCTTGCGGTGGTATTAATTGTGAGTAGATAGTTTCCTGACTATGTGAGCATTCTGACTGCTCCTTTTTGACATTCTATCAGTTTCTCTCTCCCACATCATACTGTTTCCTGTTTAGTTAACTATTTCTAACTCTTCTGTGGTTGGACAAGATAATGAAGATTTTTAGTAATTACATGTTAAATAAAAATCAATAAGGTTCAGAAAGAGAAACTAAAGAGTAAGTTTTCTACTTCAGGACAAGGGTATTTTTTGACAATTGATTACTTCAAGAAGTCAGAAGTTTTCATCCAATTTTTGTTTTGAGGCTGTAATATCCAAAAGAGTAGAATTTTCTCTTCCTCAAAATTAATCTTTCATGTGAGTTCAGTCTTCTTAAAGAACTAGGCCATACTTTTGATTCAATATTATAATAAAATTAGAAATACAGCCATGAAAACATTGGAATTATTTATAAAAGGTTTACTTCAAGTCTTTGGATGATAACTTTCTAAGGTTTTTCGAGAAGTTATTTATGACAGTTTTGGTATGTAATTCAGTGAGAATCTTCTTTTACTAATTGAATGCTGTATTTGACAGGGTCCATATCCATTACAACATGAAGTTGATGCAGATCTAATCAATGCAGGTAAACTTACTTATTATATATTTTTCTAGTGTTTCTCTTTGGTATTAATCTAGTTCTGTGCCAAATAATAGTAAGGATTTGGACTCAATTCTTTGTCTTTTCCTAGAGTGTGTTCTATCGTGTTTATCATTAAGGAGGTAAACCCTTTTTGAGGTTTCCTCTCATTCAAGGATGACTGAATTAAAGGAGGAAATGTAGGTGGAGGAAAATGGAAGACCTTTGATGGGTCAATCAGTCAGGGTCCTGCCCAAAAATAGAGACCACTCTCAAATGGGGTAATTGAGGAGAGTTAAAGGAAAGGACAATTTACAATGGTGTGGACAGGATTAAGGGAAACCAAGAAAAGATGGTGAAATCCCACAGGGATTTATTATCACCCCTAGGCCTTAAGGGGAAGTGGTAGGAGAGGGCCACCTAACAGGAACTGGGGACATTGATGGAGGAACACAGCCACCTTGCAGCAACCTTGGTAGGGTGAAGGTCTCCTCTACTGGGTCTCCAGTCTATGCCTCCCACTGGCCAATCCCAAGTGGAAGTAGGTCAGCCTTCTCAGGATGGAGAAAGATGGGAGGGGATCCATAGTGGCAGCAAGAAGAGATCTGGTGCACTGGGGTTTTTGTTGTAGGCAATGCATATTGTCTAGTCCTCTTTGGGATGGGAGAGCATCCTCCAAAGGTATAAGGGTGCATAAGAATGTACTCAGCAGCTAAGTACGGCTCAGTGATGTGAATAATAAATACAGAGATTCTTTGAATCAGGGACTCTAGCCTTGTCTTCTCTTTTGTTCCTCTGTTGATATGCTGTGCCTTTTCTTCGACTGGGATATAGAGTCACATATATTAGCAGCCTAGAGGAGGAAGAACAGGCCTTTTGGCCATCGTCATTGCCTGTGCTTGAAGCAACATTGCTACCATGTTGGGGCTGTAGGTCATCTTTGGAGTAGAGNGAGAAATAGTTTTGCTTCTTAAATGACATTTAAAAAAAATTATTTGCTATGGCAGGGGTTATTTATAGCTTGACAATTTATAATATTCCCAATATTTTGTTATTTCTCAGTAGATCTTAACTGTGAATGCAATAAAAATTGTATATATGGGAAATATATATCCAGTATTTAAAATATAAATACTGATCATGAGCTTATAGTTGATACTGACTGATTGAGGCAATAATGACCATTTTCAAAGACAAAAATGATAAGTATTTGGGTAAAAGCAGATTCATATTGAAGCCAAAGGCTTTCACTTTTAAGGTACCTTAGAGATTATCTAGAGTGATCAACTATCTCATTTTGAAGACAAAGGAAATAAATTTATGTGAATTATCCATGGTCAATGTTTAAAGGAAAATTCACTTATATCTAAAACATTAACTGCCACTTCAATTATTTATAGGATAAATTTTTGGTCCCTCTTTGGAAAGTATATAAAAATTTAACAGGAGGTATTTCCTTATTCTTGGCTCCATGATATGCCTTTTTTTTCCCCCTTTTTCCTTTTACTCCCATTTTGTTTAACATACATTATATTATGAAACTACATGCCTCATTCAAGTAATTAGAGTTGCCTTATAAAAATATGTACAACATTTTTAAAAAGCACCTTACTTAGAATAACTGAGCAAAGGAAACATAAATATATCAAAACCTAGGTATAGTGAGACATAAAGTTAGAACCCCAAATTTAGGCTTTTAGTTTCTGCTAGCAGAAAGCTGACACTTTGCCTCGAGGTCCTCCAAGCCAAACGATGCAGCCATGTAGTTTGTATTTATTGATCCTAACAGAAAGGTTTATGAATAACAGTAGCTGCATAGTAGATACAAAATAATTTCTTTTTTGTTTTATTGACCTATATTTCTAATGGCTCAACATTTCTGAGTAGGTACTCAATAATTACATTTTAGTTTTATTGACCTGTATTTCTAGTAGCATAACGTTTCTTTCAAACTGGCAATTTTTAGATAATATTTTTCATTTGCCTAATTAAAACCATTAGTGTAGAAAAGGTGAATCAATATGAGAAATACAGCCATGAAAACATTGGAATTATTTATAAAAGGTTTACTTCAAGTCTTTGGATGATAACTTTCTAAGGTTTTTCGAGAAGTTATTTATGACAGTTTTGGTATGTAATTCAGTGAGAATCTTCTTTTACTAATTGAATGCTGTATTTGACAGGGTCCATATCCATTACAACATGAAGTTGATGCAGATCTAATCAATGCAGGTAAACTTACTTATTATATATTTTTCTAGTGTTTCTCTTTGGTATTAATCTAGTTCTGTGCCAAATAATAGTAAGGATTTGGACTCAATTCTTTGTTTTTTCCTAGAGTGTGTTCTATTGTGTTTATCATTAAGGAGGTAAACCCTTTTTGAGGTTTCCTCTCATTCAAGGATGACTGAATTAAAGGAGGAAATGTAGGTGGAGGAAAATGGAAGACCTTTGATGGGTCAATCAGTCAGGGTCCTGCCCAAAAATAGAGACCACTCTCAAATGGGGTAATTGAGGAGAGTTAAAGGAAAGGACAATTTACAATGGTGTGGACAGGATTAAGGGAAACCAAGAAAAGATGGTGAAATCCCACAGGGAGTTATTATCACCCCTAGGCCTTAAGGGGAAGTGGTAGGAGAGGGCCACCTAACAGGAACTGGGGCCATTGATGGAGGAACACAGCCACCTTGCAGCAACCTTGGTAGGGTGAAGGTCTCCTCTACTGGGTCTCCAGTCTATGCCTCCCACTGGCCAATCCCAAGTGGAAGTAGGTCAGCCTTCTCAGGATGGAGAAAGGTGGGAGGGGATCCATAGTGGCAGCAAGAAGAGATCTGGTGCACTGGAGTTTTTGTTGTAGGCAATGCATATTGTCTAGTCCTCTTTGGGATGGGAGAGCATCCTCCAAAGGTATAAGGGTGCATAAGGATGTACTCAGCAGCTAAGTACGGCTCAGTGATGTGAATAATAAATACAGAGATTCTTTGAATCAGGGACTCTAGCCTTGTCTTCTCTTTTGTTCCTGTGTTGATATGCTGTGCCTTTTCTTTGACTGGGATATAGAGCCACATATATTAGCAGCCTAGAGGAGGAAGAACAGGCCTTTTGGCCATCGTCACTGCCTGTGCTTGAAGCAACATTGCTACCATGTTGGGGCTGTAGGTCATCTTTGGAGTAGAGCTGCTTATAAGAAGGGGGCATTTTTATATTCTAGCATGATTTTCTGCACCCTTCTTTCCCCACAGAAGTATTATTCTTACTTTGCTTTCAAAAGTTGTGTGTATAAATCCCGGAAGAGATATAATATGAGCTGAATATAAAGGCCAGCTGCCAAATAGAATTGATGTTTGATACTTAGAATTTTTGGAAGTTGAACAGCTTCTGGTTGAATAGTTGAATTAGTTAACACAACTCAACTCTGAAAGGCCCACTGTGATAAAGCAATGACATTTAACCAAGGCTGTAATTTGATTGTATTGTACCCGTTGGCAATGGCTCTTTGATCTGTGAAAATATTTGCTGCTTGGTTTAATTAATTTATAATGTTAGTTCATTTGCAGAATGAAAAACTCCGTTTTCCAAATTTCAGGCTTGAGTTCATAAAACCCACTTTCCTTGAAAAAGTAGTTAATCTATTCAATGATATTGTTGGACGGTAGGCGTTTCTCATTCCATTGAGCTTAAAAGTAGTAGCCCAGTCCTAATGAAGCCACCAGTTTTTATATTTCAACTTCTGAAATAACACATGTAATGTTAAACTACTTTGTAAAACAAGAATTCATTGCTTATGGTAAGCCAAGCTGCAAATCAGTTTAATAATATTCTAACCATACATTGGAGTCCTTTTTGGGATATTTGATGCTTTTGATTTTGGAGCTGTCTTAATTAGGGAGGAAATAATTTGAGCTTGAGAACCTAGAATATAAATTGGTAGTTTCTTCAACTCCAAAAATTACTTGGAAATTACCTGGAAGATCAGCCCATTGTTTCTGTTAATTTGAAAGGATTTTTATGGAAATCCCTTTAAATGAATGCAAAGAGTTATGTTTCTGAGTATAATTCGTGTATTAAAATTTCAAAATAATAATAGAACTATTTCCGATGATCCCTTTTTCTAAATAATCCTAAGGTTATATAAAAATAATGCCATCGTATAGCATTTCTCATTCCATTGAGCTTAAAAGTAGTAGCCCAGTCCTAATGAAGCCACCAGTTTTTATATTTCAACTTCTGAAATAACACATGTAATGTTAAACTACTTTGTAAAACAAGAATTCATTGCTTATGGTAAGCCAAGCTGCAAATCAGTTTAATAATATTCTAACCATACATTGGAGTCCTTTTTGGGATATTTGATGCTTTTGATTTTGGAGCTGTCTTAATTAGGGAGGAAATAATTTGAGCTTGAGAACCTAGAATATAAATTGGTAGTTTCTTCAACTCCAAAAATTACTTGGAAATTACCTGGAAGATCAGCCCATTGTTTCTGTTAATTTGAAAGGATTTTTATGGAAATCCCTTTAAATGAATGCAAAGAGTTATGTTTCTGAGTATAATTCGTGTATTAAAATTTCAAAATAATAATAGAACTATTTCCGATGATCCCTTTTTCTAAATAATCATAAGGTTATATAAAAATAATGCCATCGTATAGCACTATATAGTGTAGATTGTGCTTTTTCACATGTATTGTACCATTTGAGCCTCAAGTGAATGAAACCTTGTTATACAGATTGGGCAACTAAGGCCTGGGAAAGTGAAGTGATGTACTCAAAATAACATTGCTAGCAGCTGAACTCACACACAGCCTACTATTCCTGACCCCTGGCCTTTTTCTCTATACCCTGAGCTGTACCTGCTGATCACCTGACTTTTACAGAGGTGGCAGACAGCAGTGCTTAGGACATTTCAGAGGTCTTACGAAAATCTGGGATTGAACCTGCAGTAACCTGACGCAGTTGTGAAATTTCTAAGTCTCATGTTTTTGCTTTTATATTAATGTGCCTTTGCATTCTTTATTTCTTAATGTTGTTTTCTTGTTTTAATATACAAATAACATTGTAAATGACTTACCTTTGATTAAAATTGCTTTAAGAATAAACATGTTAATCTCATGGCCTATAAATATCTTTGGCCCCCTGCCATGTGCCCTCAACAGTAGTNTGCCTGTGCTTGAAGCAACATTGCTACCATGTTGGGGCTGTAGGTCATCTTTGGAGTAGAGCTGCTTATAAGAAGGGGGCATTTTTATATTCTAGCATGATTTTCTGCACCCTTCTTTCCCCACAGAAGTATTATTCTTACTTTGCTTTCAAAAGTTGTGTGTATAAATCCCGGAAGAGATATAATATGAGCTGAATATAAAGGCCAGCTGCCAAATAGAATTGATGTTTGATACTTAGAATTTTTGGAAGTTGAACAGCTTCTGGTTGAATAGTTGAATTAGTTAACACAACTCAACTCTGAAAGGCCCACTGTGATAAAGCAATGACATTTAACCAAGGCTGTAATTTGATTGTATTGTACCCGTTGGCAATGGCTCATTGATCTGTGAAAATATTTGCTGCTTGGTTTAATTAATTTATAATGTTAGTTCATTTGCAGAATGAAAAACTCCGTTTTCCAAATTTAAGGCTTGAGTTCATAAAACCCACTTTCCTTGAAAAAGTAGTTAATCTATTCAATGATATTGTTGGACGGTAGGCGTTTCTCATTCCATTGAGCTTAAAAGTAGTAGCCCAGTCCTAATGAAGCCACCAGTTTTTATATTTCAACTTCTGAAATAACACATGTAATGTTAAACTACTTTGTAAAACAAGAATTCATTGCTTATGGTAAGCCAAGCTGCAAATCAGTTTAATAATATTCTAACCATACATTGGAGTCCTTTTTGGGATATTTGATGCTTTTGATTTTGGAGCTGTCTTAATTAGGGAGGAAATAATTTGAGCTTGAGAACCTAGAATATAAATTGGTAGTTTCTTCAACTCCAAAAATTACTTGGAAATTACCTGGAAGATCAGCCCATTGTTTCTGTTAATTTGAAAGGATTTTTATGGAAATCCCTTTAAATGAATGCAAAGAGTTATGTTTCTGAGTATAATTCGTGTATTAAAATTTCAAAATAATAATAGAACTATTTCCGATGATCCCTTTTTCTAAATAATCCTAAGGTTATATAAAAATAATGCCATCGTATAGCACTATATAGTGTAGATTGTGCTTTTTCACATGTATTGTACCATTTGAGCCTCAAGTGAATGAAACCTTGTTATACAGATTGGGCAACTAAGGCCTGGGAAAGTGAAGTGATGTACTCAAAATAACATTGCTAGCAGCTGAACTCACACACAGCCTACTATTCCTGACCCCTGGCCTTTTTCTCTATACCCTGAGCTGTACCTGCTGATCACCTGACTTTTACAGAGGTGGCAGACAGCAGTGCTTAGGACATTTCAGAGGTCTTACGAAAATCTGGGATTGAACCTGCAGTAACCTGACGCAGTTGTGAAATTTCTAAGTCTCATGTTTTTGCTTTTATATTAATGTGCCTTTGCATTCTTTATTTCTTAATGTTGTTTTCTTGTTTTAATATACAAATAACATTGTAAATGACTTACCTTTGATTAAAATTGCTTTAAGAATAAACATGTTAATCTCATGGCCTATAAATATCTTTGGCCCCCTGCCATGTGCCCTCAACAGTAGTGGTTTTCAGTGAATGGGGGGGAGGGGACAGACAGTGATTTTGCACCCCCTGGGGACATTTAGCAATGTCTGCAGACATTTTTGATTGTCATGCCTGGGGGAGGGAAGCTACTGGCATCTAGTGGATAGAGGCCAGGGTTGTTACTAAACATCCTACAGCAACCAGAACAGACCCCCACAAAGAGTTATCCAGCCCTAAAGGTAAATAGTGCTGAGGAGGAGACACCCTTCTCTATAGGTATATGTACCACATCTGAAGAATCACAGGTCTGCAGACTAATGTGCAAATAGGACAGCATTCCAGATCTCTCTAATGGTTGCAAACAACCTTTCCAGCTTTATCTTTCACTACACCCTGCAAGAATGCCTTTGTCTACCTGTACTGGACTGCTGGGTGTATTCTGATCATTGCTCACACTTTTTTTCCTGCATACCTGTGCTCTTACTGTGCCTTTTACCAGATTTTTGGTTTTCCCCCTTCCTTTGTCATCTCCATTTCCTTACTGGTAATTTCCTACCAGATGTGTTATACCTGTTCTTCAAGTCTCGGTTCATTTGTCCTCTCCAAGTCCTTCTGCAGCTCAGAAATGC
>NW_007732338.1:24948-26788 GCF_000696425.1 Galeopterus variegatus | reverse complement strand
GGAGCGCCACCACACTTCCCAAGCGGCGCACTAGCGCAGTGCGCCACTGGGCCGGCCCCAACAATCTGCGTTTTTATGAGCCTTCCATGTCATTCTGATGGGTGTTAAAGTCTGAGAACAACTAGTTTAGGACGGCTGAATTTTGTCTGTAACGTTGTTCAAGGCACAATGTAGACATTTACTCACTATTGAGTGAATGACCTGTTAAATTATAAACCAAAGAACATGGTAACTGTGAAATTGATATTGCCCAGATATCATGAAAAGATTCAGAAATACACACAGAAAAATTAGAGGAGACAGAAATCAATCAGGAATAGCCAAATAAGAAAGCTCTATTTATTTATGTGGATTCTCTTATTGCTATAGTTATATGACTTTCTTAACCAAATTTAGACATCATATTTGAAAAGCAGATTCAACTTTTGGATATTTATTTTTGTTTAGATATTGGGTGTTTAAAAATGCTGAAAATTAACTTCGTTTCAAGAGACTGTAATTTATAAGATGCTAGAATGTATTAATTAGTATCAGGGGCCTGATAACTGTTCATGTAGTTGTTTTTTTTTTTTAAATTATGCTTCATAAATCATATAGGGAGAGTCAGTGCGCTCCCCATTGATGTCAAAGTATCCTGTAAAGTGGTAAATAATACCTTCCATGTACCATCAGACAATGGAGATTGTCCTTTGGGAGTCATTGTGATTTAGAACCTAGGAGAAAAGAACTGGGACTTTTATGGTTTTCTTCTTTTTTGTCCTACGAATTCTTCCTCCTTGTCTCTTCACGTCACAGGATTGGCGAGGATCTGAATTTGCTGGACGTAGAAGTTCTATTAGTGTAAGACTGAGTTATTTTATGCCTGTCCTGAAACCCAGAGCTCACACACGCTGGCTATGGACCACATCATATAAGCCAATTGCTTGGTCCTGTGGCATTTATGCCTAGAGGGGTGGTGTTATTGTCTCTTTTATAGGTGGATTTGGAGAGAGGAATGATAACAATGGCAATAATAAAAGCTAATGTTTATGGAGCCCTTTCTCTGTGCCAGGCACTAGAGTAAGGCCTTTATATGCATTATCTCACTTACTGCTCCAAGTCTTGTGTGCTGCCTAAAAGCCCTTACTAACCATACTACCAGAAAGTATTTTACAAAGCTTTTCAGTTTTATGATACTTTGAAAGATGTGAAAATGTTTCCATCATTTAAAATCAAACTCCCTTGGGGAATAAATACTTCAGCATGATATAAATGGGCTTAACTTTTTCTCCACTCTTGAGCTCTAGTGGAGGGGAATATTGGTGCAAAAGTTAGCTTTCAGGAAAGGCTTGAGAAGTTGAGGATATAGCAGTGTGGCACAGCTGGGGAGGGTCAGACCACTTCTGGTCCTGTTGTGTGTGGGAGTTTTTCTCTGCTCCAATCTTGGAATTACAGCTTTTCTTCCCCTTCTTTCTGTCTGCCCTGTATGCTGGGGCTGTGCATGGGGTGTTCTCAGACAGCTGACTTATTTTTGGCAAGTGGTATGTGAGCATTTCTCTGATTGAGCCCAGAAACTGTTCCTGGCACCTGAATCTCCTGAACAGACAGGAAATAGATCACAAGATGAGAGCAGCTTGGATATGAGTCAGGTGATATTATTAGTTGTGTGGGGACTGGATGACCTTGAAGATCTTTCTGAGCTCTGAACTTTTATTATGATATATAAGTTTTGGGAGAGGTCCTTCCAAGAAGACTCTTGGAAGTTAATGTTAAATACACTGACCAATATTACCATGGGTAGGGAAAATGAGGGAAAATGGTCAGGGCCCCTCAGATGTTCAGAATCTTGCCAAGCATTTGA
>NW_007732338.1:23411-24808 GCF_000696425.1 Galeopterus variegatus | reverse complement strand
CCCAGGTGTCCTGGGTTATGGACTTAAGTATAAAGGACGAGCGGCTCTGATCCACAGGGCCCTCCTCCCCTGGGATGACCCTGCCCCGGGGTAGGGGGGTGGCTGGACCTCAGGGATGTGGCTATTGCTGCAAGCTGTTGCTGTCAGTGCCCCTGGGATGACCCAAGAGGCCACCACCACTGCTGCTGCTACTGCTGCTGTAAGCTGCTGCTGCTACTGCTGTGGAATGAGTTCGTGTTGTCTGCCAATGGCTCCCGGGATCTTTCCCAGTTACCTAGGGTGGACCTGCGTGTGACGGGTGTGGTGTACAATGGATTTGAAGGGTCTGAGTCCTAGCCCTGACCATACAAATGGAAACTTAGTATAACTAAGATCATGAAACATTTTGGCTTTAGTTATGAATGGCCCTAACCAGACAATTAGCATAGCTATTGCTGTAACCTTACAACTGACGTAGTCTATAGCTATACACCATGTTATTCTCTGATTTCATCAAAGTCCTATGGTTTTAATAGAAGCTTGTAAGAGCAACTGAGTACAGATGGATTAGAGAGAGAGAGAGATTAAAAGAAGAGGTTCAGCCCTAATGATATTAACGAATTAGGTGGGTCATTTCTATATTATTTATTGGTTTAAATTTATTTTATTTCATTTTTATTTTTCCCTCAGCTTTATTGAGGTATAATTGAGAAATAAAAATTGTATATATTCAAGGTGTACGATATGATTTGATATAGGTATGCATTTTGAATTGATTATCATAATCAAGTTAATTAATACATCCATCACCTCAAATAGTTACTTTTTTGTGTATGTGTGTGTGTGTCAAGAACAGTTAAGATGTACTCTCAGCAAATTTCAAAGATACAGTACAGTCTTATTAATTTAGCCATCATGCTGTGCATTAGATCCTCAGCACTAATTCATCTTGTAACTGAAAGTTATTTGTTGATTTAAAAAAGAAGAAAACTAGGGACATCTCCTGTGTCATTTCCTTCACAATTGCATTTCTACGTATATTTATGTTTATTACACATCTCTTTGCTCTGGCAACTTACAGTAGCATTGGATTCTGGCAGGTGTCATCCCAGAACTCTCTCATTCCTATTAGAATTTAGCAGTAGCTCATGAAGGGGATGGGGTGGAGGGAGGTTGGGCAGGTATAGGCAGCAGAAGGGTGCATTGCCTGTAGAGTATTTCCAAACAGTAATAGAACTAAAAGTTGGTCTGCCTTTTATTATCACCAAGCAGGGGCAATGCTAAACAATGTCAGGGAGAAAATCCTGAACTCTTCACAGGGTGGAGAGTTCCTACTGTGTCTCCCACCCTCTATGTTGATGCATTTTGGTAAAGGGAGCTTAAATTCTTTTGGAAACAGAGAAGGTACAGACCTCTCT